>NC_047122.1:3346570-3434439 GCF_902500255.1 Thalassophryne amazonica
GTGTGGTCCACTGAGGCTGGGTTGTTGTGTTTCCCTGTGAGGCTCTGGGTTATTGTGCTCTCTGTGAGGCTCTGGGTTGTTGTGTTCCCTGTGAGGCTCTGGGTTGTTGTGTTCCATGTCAGGGTCTTGGTTGGTGTGCTGTCTGTGAGGGTCTGGAATGGTGCTCACTGTGAGGGTCTGGGTTGGTGCTCACTGTGATGCTCTTGGTTGGTGTGCTCACTGTGAGGCTCTGGGTTGGTGTGCTCCCTGTGAGGCTGTGGGTTGGTGTGCTCCCTGTGAGGCTCTGGGTTGGTGTGCTCCCTGTGAGGCTCTGGGTTGGTGTGCTCCCTGTGAGGGTCTGGGTTGTTGTGCTACCTGTGAGGGTCTGGGTTGTCGTTCCCTGTGAGGCTCTGGGTTGTTGATCTCTCTGTGAGGCTCTGGGTTGTTGTGCTCTCTGTGAGGCTCTGGGTTGGTGTGCTCCCTGTGAGCCTCTGGGTTGGTGTGCTCCCTGTGAGGGTCTGGGTTGGTGTGCTCCCTGTGAGGGTCTGGGTTGGTGTTCCCTGTGAAGCTCTGGGTTGTTGTGCTGTCTGTGAGGGTCTGGGTTGGTGTTCCCTGTGAAGGTCTGGGTTGTTGTGCTCTCTGTGAGGCTCTGGGTTGGTGCTCACTGTGAGGCTCTGGGTTGTTGTGCTCTCTGTGAGGCTCTTGGTTGTTGTGCTCTCTGTGAGGCTCTTGGTTGGTGTTCCCTGTGAGGCTCTGGGTTGTGCTCCCTCTGAGGGTCTGGGTTGTTGTGCTCCCTCTGAGGGTCTGGGTTGTTGTGCTCCCTGTGAGGGTCTGGGTTGTTGTGCTCCCTGTGAGGGTCTGGGTTGTTGTGCTCCCTGGGAGGGTCTGGGTTGTCGTTCCCTGTGAGGCTCTGGGTTGTTGTGCTCTCTGTGAGGCTCTGGGTTGTTGTGCTCTCTGTGAGGCTCTGGGTTGTTGTGCTCTCTGTGAGGCTCTGGGTTCTTATGCTCTCTGTGAGGCTCTTGGTTTGTGTTCCCTGTGAGGCTCTGGGTTTTTGTGTTCCCTCTGAGGGTCTGGGTTGTTGTGCTCCCTCTGAGGATCTGGGTTGTTGTGCTCCCTCTGAGGGTCTGGGTTGTTGTGCTCTCTGTGAGGGTCTGGGTTGGTGTTCACTGTGAGGGTCTGGGTTGGTGTGCTCTCTGTGAGGCTCTGGGTTGGTGTGCTCTCTGTGAGGTTCTGGGTTGGTGTGCTGTCTATGAGGCTCTGGGTTGGTGTGCTCTCTGTGAGGCTCTGGGTTGGTGTGCTCTCTGTGAGGCTCTGGGTTGGTGTGCTGTCTATGAGGGTCTGGGTTGGTGTGCTGTCTGTGAGGGTCTGTGTTGGTGTGTTCCCTGTGAGGCTCTGGGTTGTTGTGCTCTCTGTGAGGCTCTGGGTTGTTGTGCTCTCTGTGAGGCTCTGGGTTGTTGTGTTCCCTGTGAGGCTCTGGGTTGTTGTGTTCCCTGTCAGGGTCTTGGTTGGTGTGCTGTCTGTGAGTGTCTGGGTTGGTGCTCACTGTGAGGGTCTGGGTTGGTGCTCACTGTGAGGCTCTGGGTTGGTGCTCACTGTGAGGCTCTGGGTTGGTGTGCTCACTGTGAGGCTCTGGGTTGGTGTGCTCCCTGTGAGGCTCTGGGTTGGTGTGCTCCCTGTGAGGCTCTGGGTTGTTGTGCTCCCTGTGAGGCTCTGGGTTGTTGTGCTCCCTGTGAGGGTCTGGGTTGTTGTGCTCCCTGTGAGGGTCTGGGTTGGTGTTCCCTGTGAAGGTCTGGGTTGTTGTGCTGTCTTTGAGGGTCTGGGTTGTTGTGTTCCCTGTGAGGGTCTGGGTTAAATGGTAAATGGACTGCATTTATATAGCACTTTTCCATCTGCATCAGACGCTCAAAGCTCACTGTGAGGGTCTGGGTTGTTGTGCTCTCTGTGAGGCTCTGGGTTGGTGCTCACTGTGAGGGTCTGGGTTGTTGTGCTCTCTGTGAGGCTCTGGGTTGTCGTTCCCTGTGAGGCTCTGTGTTGTCACTCTCTGTGAGGCTCTGGGTTGTTGTGCTCCCTGTTAGGCTCTGGGTTGTTGTGCTCCCTGTGAGGCTCTGGGTTGGTGCTCACTGTAAGGCTCTGGGTTTGTGTTCCCTGTGAAGGTCTGGGTTGTTGTGCTGTCTGTGAGGGTCTGGGTTGGTGTTCCCTGTGAGGGTCTGGGTTGGTGTTCACTGTGAGGGTCTGGGTTGGTGTGCTCTCTGTGAGGGTCTGGGTTGGTGTGCTCTCTGTGAGGCTCTGGGTTGTTGTGCTCTCTGTGAGGGTCTGGGTTGGTGTGCTGTCTGTGAGGGTCTGGGTTGGTGTGTTCCCTGTGAGGCTCTGGGTTGTTGTGTTCCCTGTCAGGGTCTTGGTTGGTGTGCTGTCTGTGAGGGTCTGGGTTGGTGCTCACTGTGAGGCTCTTGGTTGGTGTGCTCACTGTGAGGCTCTGGGTTGGTATGCTCACTGTGAGGCTCTGGGTTGGTGTGCTCCCTGTGAGGGTCTGGGTTGTTGTGCTCCCTGTGAGGGTCTGGGTTGTTGTGCTCACTGTGAGGGTCTGGGTTGTTGTGCTCCCTGTGAGGGTCTTGGTTGGTGTGCTCTCTGTGAGGGTCTGGGTTGGTGTTCACTGTGAGGGTTTGGGTTGGTGTGCTGTCTGTGAGGGTCTGGGTTGTTGTGTTCCCTGTGAGGCTCTGGGTTGGTGTGTTCCCTGTGAGGCTCTGGGTTGTTGTGCTCTCTGTGAGGCTCTGGGTTGTTGTGTTCCCTGTGAGGCTCTGGGTTGTTGTGTTCCCTGTCAGGGTCTTGGTTGGTGTGCTCCCTGTGATGGTCTGGGTTGGTGCTGTCTGTGAGGGTCTGGGTTGTTGTGCTCCCTGTGAGGGTCTGGGTTGTTGTGCTCCCTGTGAGGGTCTGGGTTGTTGTGCTCCCTGTGAGGCTCTGCGTTGTTGTGCTCCCTGTGAGGCTCTGGGTTGGTGCTCACTGTGAGGCTCTGGGTTGTTGTGCTCTCTGTTAGGCTCTTGGTTGGTGCTCTCTGTGATGCTCTTGGTTGGTGTTCCCTGTGAGGCTCTGGGTTGTTGTGCTCCCTGTGAGGGTCTGGGTTGTTGTACTCCCTGTGAGGGTCTGGGTTGATGTACTCCCTGTGAGGGTCTGGGTTGTTGTGCTCCCTGTGAGGGTCTGGGTTGTTGTGCTCCCTGTGAGGGTCTGGGTTGGTGTGCTCTCTGTGAGGCTCTGGATTGGTGTTCCCTGTGATGTTCTGGGTTGGTGTTCCCTGTGAGGCTCTGGGTTGGTGCTCACTGTGAGGCTCTGGGTTGGTGCTCACTGTGAAGGTCTGGGTTGGTGTGCTGTCTGTGAGGCTCTGGGTTGGTGTGCTGTCTGTGAGGCGCTGGGTTGGTGCTCACTGTGAGGGTCTGGTTTGGTGTTCCCCGTGAAGGTCTGGGTTGTTGTGCTGTCTGTGAGGCTCTGGGTTGGTGTTCCCTGTGAAGGTCTGGGTTGTTGTGCTGTCTGTGAGGCTCTGGGTTGTTGTGCTCCCTGTGAGGGTCTGGGTTGTTGTGCTGTCTGTGAGGCTCTGGGTTGTTGTGCTCCCTCTGAGGGTCTGGGTTGTTGTGCTCCCTCTGAGGGTCTGGGTTGTTGTGTTCACTGTGAGGGTCTGGGTTGTTGTGCTGTCTGTCAGGGTCTGGGTTGTTGTGCTCTCTGTGAGGCTCTTGGTTGGTGCTCTCTGTGAAGCTCTTGGTTGTTGTTCCCTGTGAGTCTCTGGGTTGTTGTGCTCTCTGTGAGGCTCTGGGTTGTTGTGCTCTCTGTGAGGCTCTGGGTTGTTGTACTCTCTGTGAGGGTCTGGGTTGTTGTGCTCTCTGTGAGGGTCTGGGTTGTTGTGCTCCCTTTGAGGGTCTGGGTTGGTGTGCTCTCTGTGAGGCTCTGGGTTGGTGTTCCCTGTGAGGCTCTGGGTTGGTGCTCACTGTGAGGGTCTGGTTTGGTGTTCCCTGTGAAGGTCTGGGTTGGTGTGCTGTCTGTGAGGCTCTGGGTTGGTGCTCCCTGTGAGGCTCTGGGTTGGTGGTCACTGTGAGGGTCTGGTTTGGTGTTCCCTGTGAAGGTCTGGGTTGTTGTGCTGTCTGTGAGGCTCTGGGTTGGTGTTCCCTGTGAAGGTCTGGGTTGTTGTGCTCCCTGTGAGCCTCTGGGTTGTCGTGCTCTCTGTGAGGCTCTGGGTTGTTATGTTCCCTGTGAGGCTCTGGGTTGTTGTGCTCCCTGTGAGGCTCTGGGTTGTTGTGCTCCCTGTGAGGCTCTGGGTTGTTGTGCTCCCTGTGAGGCTCTGGGTTGTTGTGCTCTCTGTGAGGCTCTGGGTTGTTGTGCTCCCTGTGAGGCTCTGGGTTGTTGTGCTCCCTGTGAGGCTCTGGGTTGGTGTTCCCTGTGAAGGTCTGGGTTGTTGTGCTGTCTGTGAGGCTCTGGGTTGGTGTTCCCTGTGAAGGTCTGGGTTGTTGTGCTCTCTGTGAGGCTCTTGGTTGGTGTTCCCTGTGAGGCTCTGGGTTGTTGTGTTCCCTGTGATAATCTGGGTTGGTGCTCGCTGTGAGGCTCTGGGTTGGTGTTCGCTGTGAAGGTCTGGGTTGGTGTGCTGTCTGTGAGGGTCTGGGTTGTTGTGCTCCCTGTGAGGGTCTGGGTTGTTGTGCTCCCTGTGAGGGTCTTGGTTGTTGTGCTCACTGTGAGGGTCTGGGTTGTTGTGCTCCCTGTGAGGCTCTGGGTTGTTGTGCTCCCTGTCAGGCTCTTGGTTGTTGTGCTCCCTGTGAGGCTCTGGGTTCTTGTGCTCCCTGTGAGGCTCTGGGTTGTTGTGCTCCCTGTGAGGCTCTGGGTTGTCGTGCTCCCTGTGAGGCTCTGGGTTGTCTTTCCCTGTCAGGTGCTGCTGTGACACTGGGCTCGCTTGCACTGTTTTTTGTGCGTCTGTGCTGCAGCCGTTGTCTGAATAGTTGTTGTGTGAGGTCTTTGTTTCGGTGAGGCTGCTCCTGGCCACCCATGGGCTGATATCCAGTGAAACCGGTTCCTCGGCTCTCACAGAGGAACGTCTGTTTGCCACCGGCGGCCGTGTGTGTGATGACTTTAAATTCATGAAATGATCACGTCACACCTTACGGCGCTGCATGTTTAAGTTGGTTTAAATGACGACATGACACACACCTGGTGAAGTCATCCAAGCCCTGATTCTACATTTTAGGAAACTTATGTTCTTAAATAAGACTGAAGTTTTTCAGAAATGCTCTTTGTGTGAAATTTACAGCTTTGATTCAAACTTGTAACGACGACAGAAAATAATGATTTGGCCAAAATAAAGTCTGATGTTTTTTTTATGAAAAATGATTTTCTTTTTCTGAAGAAGTGACTGTATAAATCAGTAACACACATTATAAAGAGTAGACGCCACATTGGTTGCTGAGGCACAAGAAATACAACCACCATCGTGGATCAGTCATTATAGTGATTCCATCACAAGGCACAGTGAACGTTTGAGTTTTATATTCTAGTTTATTTCTATTACAGTTGCTTTGTTCTTTGTTCTGTTCTCTGGTCTGTAAAGTGTTTTTTAGCGCTGCATAAAGCGCTATATGTTATATTAAGGTGCTGAGAGCTGCACAGAGCTCTGTGTGTACAGTCCTCTGTCAGGGCTTTTAGCAGGAAAACTTTCACAAGCAGGTTTGTGTTAATTTGACCATTTACATTCTCTCTGTGCTTTGTACAGCCTTGGAACTCTCTTTCTCTCTCTGACCTGTGTGAAGTATGTTTATACTCTGTGATTTACCGTATTTTCCGGACTATAAGTCGCACTTTTTTACATGTTTTGGCCTGGGGTGCGACCTATACTCCGGTGCGACTTATAAATGAAAAATATACCGGTAGGATCTCAATTAATTTACTGTAACAAAACAATTTTACGTGACAGAGTCAATCTATGTTTTAAAATGGCCACCAGAAAAGGAAATGCAATGCATCATGGGCACTGTAGTATGGTGGCCGTCCTATAGGTTATGCTGGTCGCGATAACCAATCAGAGAACAGAACGTTGGACGCGTATTCCTCACCTCACCCACAGCGTGAGAAGCTGACGAACACGGTGCTTGCTGTTATTCCAGCATGGCGAACAAAACAGCTTCAACCCTTGGATATCAGTGTGAGCAGAGTGTTTAATTTGACGCTGAGAGCTGCGTGGGAGCACTGGGTGAGCGACGGTGGAGGATTAGTGTGTGCACTTGGAAGGAGCTGGCGTCGAAGATTGTGAATAGCGTTTGAAGCAGACGAACATGGTGTTTATTCCGGGACAGCTAACAAAACAGCTTCAACCCTTGGATATCAGTGTGAGCAGAGTTGACGCCGAGAGCTGCATGGGAGCACTGAGCGACGGCGGAGGATTAGCGTCTGCACTTGGAAGGAGCTGTATCGACACCGCTGGGCGGTCATGAGCTGCGCAGGTAGGCGCTGCATGGTTCGGCTCGCAATGTGGTCCGCAAAATACAAACAGGTAAAATGCAGCTCACGAGAGGGCACTCGAGGCTTGTGTGACTGTTCCTGCGACTTCTGACTACCATAGAAAAATAAAAATTTCAACGTTACTGATAACTTAACAAGACAACGGAGAAGGCCCGAAAAAATGCCACCAAAAAGAAAATCATACTCTGCAGATTACAAGTTAAGACTGGTTAAATATGCATCCGAAAACGGTAGCCGTCACAATATTATCATCTGAACTTTTCATGTTAACATACCTGTATGTCCATGGGACTTATAGTCCAGTGCAACTTATTTATGGTTTATTTTTCTTTATAATGGATAAAGTGGCTGGTGCGACTTATACTCCGGTGCGACTTATTTATGGTTTATTTTTCTTTATAATGGATAAAGTGGCTGGTGCGACTTATACTCCGGTGCGACTTATAGTCCGGAAAATACGGTATATATATATTATCATTTTCTGATATATAACTTTTTATATATGTATGAAATATATTGACTCTCTATATATGATTTACATACAACCCCAATTCCAATGAAGTTGGGATGCTGTGTAAAATGTAAATAAAAACAGAATACACTGATTTTCAAATCCTCTTCAACCTATATTCATTTAAATACACCACAAAGACAAGATATTTAATGTTCAAACTGATAAACTTTATTGTTTTTGTGCAAATATTTGCTCATTTTGAAATGGATGCCTGCAACACTTTTCAAAAAAGCTGGGACAGTGGTATGTTTACCACTGTGTTACATCACCTTTCCTTCTAACAACACTCAATAAGCGTTTGGGAACTGAGGACACTAGCTTTGTAGGTGGAATTCTTTCCCATTCGTGCTTGATGTACAACTTCAGTTGTTCAACAGTTCGGGGTCTCCGTTGTCGTATTTTGCGCTTCATAATGCGCCACACATTTTCAATGGGCGACAGGTCTGGACTGCAGGCAGGCCAGTCTAGTACCCGACTCTTTTACTACGAAGCCACGCTGTTGTAACACGTGCAGAATGTGACTTGGCATTGTCTTGCTGAAATAAGCAGGGACGTCCTTGAAAAAGACGTTGCTTGGATGGCAGCATGTGTTGCTCCAAAACCTGGATGTACCTTTCAGCATTGATGGTGCCATCACAGATGTGTAAGTTGTCCATGCCATGGGCACTAACACACCCCCATACCATCACAGATGCTGGCTTTTGAACTTTGCGCTGGCAACAATCTGAGGGAACTGAGGGGTTTGTGGGGACTGAGGGACTGTGCACACCAGCTGTCTGAAGTGCTGATAGACATTTTTAACACATCACTGACTTTGGCAGCCGTCCCCACTTGCTTAAAGACTGCCACAATTGTCCCCGTCCCCATGTGCTCCATATGAGATGCCTGAATGACTACTGACCTATAGCTTTAATTCCGGTAGTTATGAAGTGCTTCGAGAGGCTGGTCATGACCCACGTCAAAGACTCCATCGATGTCACTGTAGACCCCCACCAGTATGCCTATAAGAGAACCCGCTTCACTGAGGACACCATTTCATCGGTGATTCACTCAGCCCACACCCATCTGGAGAGCAGGAACTCATATGTCCGCCTGCTCTTCCTGGACACACCATCATCCCACAGACCCTGGTGCAGAAGCTCTGCTCCCTTGGTCTGAGCTCCATACTGGGGAACTTGGTCCTGGACTTCATGACCAACCGACCACAGACTGTAAGGATCCACATCACCATCTCCTCTTCTATCACCCTCAGCACTGGCGCGCCCAGGGCTGTGTGCTGAGCCCACTCCTGTTCAATCTGCTAATATATGACTCCTCAGCGAGACATCCTAGCTGTCATATAGTGAAGCTCGCGGACGACACAGCAGTAATTGGATGCATCAAGGACGATGACGAGTCCATATACAGAGAGGAGGTGGAACATCTGGTGCAGTGGTGCAGAGATAACAATCTATGCATCAGTGTGAAGAAGACCAAGGAAATGGTAGTGGATTTTAGGAACAAGTGCCCTCCCCCTCCCTTGTATATTGGGGGAGCAGCTGTGGAAGTGGTCTCCAGCTTCAGGTTCCTGGGTTTGCACATATCCAGTGATCTCACCTGGGGTGCTAATACCTCCCGTTTGGTCAGGAAAACCCACCAACGCCTCTACTTCCTTAGGAAGCTGTGGAGAGCTGGACTTGGGAGTTCCATTTTGAGGAGCTTCTTTCACTGTGCAGTGGAGAGCATCCTCTGCACCTGCATTACTGTGTGGCACGGCTGCTGAGAGGGGAGCTCTGCAGATGGTGGTAAAGGTTGCAGAGAGGATTGTAGGGAGCAGCCTTCCCAGCACCTTAGATTTCTACTTATCACGGTGCAGGGGAAGGGCTCTCCGCATTCTGAGGGACTGCTCCCATCCCGCACACAGTCTGTTTCAGCTCCTTCCCTCAGGCAGGCAGTTCAGGAGCATTCAGAGCAGAACTACTAGGCTCAGAAACAGCTTCTTCCCTGAGGCTGTCAGACTCTTGAACTTGAGCCGTGCTCCATAAGAATTTACATCATCACATACAGACTGCACCAAAACCACTTTAAGTGCCCATGTGCAAAAATTTCCTGTGTGCAACATATGTGCAGTATTGGTTTCCAATTAATTGCCAGTGCAATATCATAGTTATACTTGCTGTTCACCCCTTTATTTGGTATTAAATATGGTAATTTTGGCTTTTATTTCATTTTAATAGGTTATATTTATAGTTGTTTTTTTTTTTGTTTTTTTATATACGAGGTCTCTTAGATAATAAACCGACCCTTTTATTTTTTTTTTTAACTATATGGATTTGAATGACATGCGATTACACCAATCATGCTTGAACCCTCGTGCGCATGCGTGAGTTTTTTCACGCGTGTCGGTGACGTCATTTCCCTGTGGGCAGGCCTTGAGTGAGATGTGGTCCCGCCCTCTCGGCTGAATTCCTTTGTTTCACACGCTGCTTATCAAAATTTTTTCTGGACCTGTGAGGAATATCCGAGTGGACACTATTCGAGAAATTAAGCTGGTTTTCTGTGAAAAGGTTAACGGCTGATGAGAGATTATGGGGTGTTTCTGTCGGTGTAAGGACTTCCCACGGAGCGGGACGTCCTGCAGCACTTCCAGGCGCTGTCGTCGGCCTGTTTCGAGCTGAAAACATCCTAATTTAAGGCTTAATTCACCCAGGACATCGTGAGAGAACAGAGAAGATTCAGAAGAGGCCGGCATGAGGAATTTATGCGGACATTCCACTGTTTAAGGACATTTTTTTAATGAAAGACGTACGCGCAAATTCGCCGAGTCGTTTCCGTGACGACTCGGCAAATCTGTGTGCGCCGCGACAGGAAAAACACCTCCGTGTTGAAAACCATTTGTAGAATTCAGGCGGCTTTTAATGGCTTTCAACAAGTGAGTAACTGAGAAATTGTTTAACAGCTTGGGCATGTTCCAACTTGCCTGTTAAGATTTCCAACGGAGGTGTTTTTCCTGCCGCGACCTTCATTACAAAATGACCGTTAACAATGGAATGTCCGAATAAACTCCTCATGCCGACTTCTTCTGAAAGTTCTCTGTTCTCTGACGACTTACTGCGTCAACAGAGCCTGAAATGTGGAAGTTTTCAACTTGAAACGGCGAGACGCTGCCGCCTCGAAGCGCAGATCGCCGTCAGGCGCCGTGGACCGTCCTTAAAGCGACATTACCAGCCGTTAAAATTTTTACCGAAAACCAGCTGAATTTATTGAATGGTGTCCACTCAGTTGTGCCTTACAGTTTTGAAAAATTTTTATCAAACAAAGCAACAGTCTCTGAGCCATTCCTAAACAATGAAAAAAATCGACGAGCGGGTGGACGACTCCTCACTCAAAGACTGCCCACAGGCGAATGACGTAACCGACAGGCGTGAAAAAACTCTTGCATGCCCACGAGGGTTCAAGCATGTCTGATGTAATCACACGTGATTCAAATCCATATGGTTTTTGAAAAAAATAATAAGGTCGGATACTTTTCTAATAGACCTCGTATATAGCCGGGACCTGAGCACAAATTTCGTACCACTAACATGGAAATGTGCGATGACATGACAATAAATTTCCTTGAATCCTTTTTTCTTCCTCTTTTATCCAGAGGACACGACGTCCATGATTTCCAAAAACAACTTGAAATGTGGACTCATCAGACCACAGCACACTTTTCCACTTTGCGTCTGTCCATTTCAAATGAGCTCGGGCCCAGAGAAGGCGGCGGCGTTTCTGGATGTTGTTGATGTTTGGCTTTCACTTTGCATGGTAGAGTTTTAACTTGCACTTGTAGATGTAGCGATGAACTGTGTTAACTGACAATGGTTTTCTGAAGTGTTCCTGAGCCCACGCAGTAAGATCCTTTACACAATGATGTCGGTTTTTAATGCAGCGCCGCCTGAGGGATAGAAGGTCATGGGCATTCAATGTTGGTTTTCAGCCTTGCTGCTTACGTGTAGAAAGTTCTCCAGATTCTCTGAATCTTCTGATTATATTATGGACTGTAGATGATGGAATCCCTAAATTCCTTGCAGTTGAACGTTGAGAAACATTGTTATTAAACTGTTGGACAATTTTTTTCACAGAGTTGTTCACAAAGTGATGATCCTCATCCCATCTTTGCTTGTGAACGGCTGAGACTTTTGGGGATGCTCCTGTTATACCCAGTCATGACACTCACCTGTTTCCAGTTAACCTGTTCACCTGTGGAATGTTCCAAACAGGTGTTTTAGCATTCATAAACTTAGAGAGAGAGAGAGATTTTTAACGCTTTAATTTGCAGTGTAATTAATTAATCTAATTAATGCATTAAAGTGGCAGCCCATATATATATATATATATATATATATATATATATTATTATTATAATATTATTATTATAATAATTAATTAATTATTAATTAATTAATTAATATAATATTATTATAATAATTAATTAATTAATTATATATGTTAATTTTCTCTGATATGTAGAAGGAGAGAGCATATCTCACCCATATTGGCCTCTATTCATTGGCTTCCTGTTAATTCTAGAATAGAATTTAAAATTCTTCTTACTTATAAGGTTTTGAATAATCAGGTCCCATCTTATCTTAGGGACCTCGTAGTACCATATCACCCCAATAGAGCGCTTCGCTCTCAGACTGCAGGCTTACTTGTAGTTCCTAGGGTTTGTAAGAGTAGAATGGGAGGCAGAGCCTTCAGCTTTCAGGCTCCTCTCCTGTGGAACCAGCTCCCAATTCAGATCAGGGAGACAGACACCCTCTCTACTTTTAAGATTAGGCTTAAAACTTTCCTTTTTGCTAAAGCTTATAGTTAGGGCTGGATCAGGTGACCCTGAACCATCCCTTAGTTATGCTGCTATAGACTTAGACTGCTGGGGGGTTCCCATGATGCACTGTTTCTTTCTATTTTTGCTCTGTATGCACCACTCTGCATTTAATCATTAGTGATCGATCTCTGCTCCCCTCCACAGCATGTCTTTTTCCTGGTTCTCTCCCTCAGCCCCAACCAGTCCCAGCAGAAGACTGCCCCTCCCTGAGCCTGGTTCTGCTGGCGGTTTCTTCCTGTTAAAAGGGAGTTTTTCCTTCCCACTGTCGCCAAGTGCTTGCTCACAGGGGGTCGTTTTGACCGTTGGGGTTTTTCTGTAATTATTGTATGGCTTTTGCCTTACAATATAAAGCACCTTGGGGCAACTGTTTGTTGTGATTTGGCGCTATATAAAAAAATTGATTGATTGATTGATTGATGTCATCATTTTGATTCATCTACCTGTTACCACATGTACAGAAGGACTGGATTGTCATTCCTACACTCAGATTGTTATATTTAATACAAAATAATAAGCGCACGCAGGAGCTGCTGCTGCCGCTGATGCTGCATTCAAGTACCGTCGGAAATTACACAACTTTTTTGTTGTTTCAAATTCAACAGTTGCTTGTGGCAAAATAATTAATTATATCCACACAAAAGATTAATTCTGGCCTATGTAAGGTGCCTGAGCCCATTGAACCTGCCCCCCCCCCCCCCCCCCCCCCCCCCCACACACACACACACACACATACAGATAAAAAAAAAAAAATCCAAGCAAGCAGGCTGAGTTTGTCCTGTAATTTCCAACTGTACATGAAGCAGCAGCAGCCTCAGTGCTCACAAACCGGCTTCTCCACTGTGTAAAAATATTCAGCTGCTCCAATGAAGTCAAATTAAACAATAACGTTACAAAAACTACACAAACGATAAAAAAAACTTCAAGAATGACAGCAAAACGAGACACAGACGAATTGAGGTTTTTGTTGTCCTTCGTTCAAATTTTTCCACAGTTTAAAAATCCTGACATAGCGCCAGCTGCAGGAATGAAGCTGCGCGAAGGTTAAACGATGCCTACGACAGTCAACGAAAGTCCAGATTTCTTGTTTCGTTAGGGCTTCGTCACCCTTCGTTAAGTGCCGTGTGACTGAGCCATTATATAAATATTTATATATAGTCTAATCATATATTGTCTCTTCAAATTACACTTGACTTTACTGCCACTATCTGCTTCTCTATCGTATAATATATGTATAATGTGTGTGTTTACAGTGTTTGCAGAATACCTGTCTACAGTCTAGATTATATCAGAATATTCTCTTACTGTTAATCCCACTATGAATCCCATGTATCATAGCTACATGGATGATGTTTGCCGAAAACAAAAACAAGTAAAAATCAGTTTAGTATTCAGAGAGTTACGATGGATTAAATGTGCCGCGCTGCCAAACAGCACTGAGTGCAGCGGGTCGGGTGACCGGTCCAAGACGGCGGCACCATGGCAGCGCCAGCAGGCAGCAGAGGTCAATGCGGCGTCTACTCTTCATTATGTCTATGCACACACATGCTATGAGTGGAATAACAGGCGAGTCATGTGATCAGGCTCTGACTGTGTGCATCATCACGTATTTAAACCTTTAAAACATGAGCTGCTGAGTGATGCCTACTGATGCCTGTCGATGATTTAACTATCTCATCAGTTCTTCTTTTAAATGCCGTGTCTTCGTTTGGGTTTTTACTTACTAGATCTAAAATAAAATCACCAGTTCCAGCTAGTTGTCTTCTGGCCTAGTTCAGAAATAATGAAGCCAAAGTGTGACATAACCATCAAAATGTAAAAGTGGTCTTTTTTGTGAAATGTTATCATTTTAGGTATGGTTATATATCAGAGTTTCAATATTTCTATTGGTGTCGGTTCAGTCATTGCTAGAAATGATCAGTGCATATATACTATAATGTGCTAGAGCGTAACGCTCGCTACAACAGTTGGAGGTATCTTCTTTCGTCTGCAGAAGTCTGAAACAAAGAAATTCTGTCCTTTAGTTCCTGGTATTATTGAACAAGTAATATAATTATTCTATTGAAGCAGAGTAGGAGATGTAGGTTTTGACACTTATTCTCAGCGTTACACTTGTGACAGTTTTACCTTGCTTTAGAAACATGATGTTTTTTTCTAGGAAATGACATTTCTACCTTTACAAAAATGTATGAAGAACAAACAAAAAACTGACCAAATACAAGGTTATTTCTTTAACCTTCAACTTTAAATGATAATGCTAAATATCAGTGTCACACAAAATTGATGAAAAAAGTGCTATTTTTGGGGTAAATTTCGTGCACATCTCTGGAACTGTGCAGAATTTTTTCATGAAATTTTCAGTACCTGTCAGAGACTATAGGCACCTCACAGATAAATCTGGATGGAGCTAAATGAAATAACAGCTTGTTCATGACAAATGCAATGCAAATCAGCAGTTAGGCTTCATTATTTTTGAACTAGGCCTGCTGTCCAAGCAGTAAACTTGGATGGTTTCAGATGAAGTGTACAAGGAAGAAGAAAAAGTTGCAATTCCTTGATTGGCCACTTGAGGCTCCAAAAATGAGCAGTTTCCCATCAGAGTCCATGTTAAAATGTCCACCTTCAGAACAGAAATAAACATGCTTACAGCCTGGTACAAAAAAGGTTTTTGAGCCCAATGACCTCTCACTGTGATGGTAACTCAGAGTCCACTCAGAGCACAGTCACTTGCTGTTGTGTTGTTGCTGTGTCTGTTTGTTTATAACAAACACCTGTAATAATACGGCTTGTTGTGTGGAGAAATGTCATAATAGATCATCTAAGATGTCTGTGGAAATATTCAGGTTTGGTGAAACTCTTGTCTGACTTAATGTTGAATGCTAATGGTGCTAACACTTTTAGCAGCTGTCTGTAGCTTCAGCCATTAGATCACTTAACACACAATTACTGAGAAAATAACTTTTAATATCCACAAAAAACTCTTAGAATCACTCTGCAGTTCTCAAAAATATGATTTAATAAACACCTGACCAAGGCTAGCCTGTTAGCTTAGGTGGTGGGACTTGATTATATGTTGGGGAAAAACAGAGTGTCTGTGGACCTCAGACGGTTCATCTGAAACAGATTTAATTATCTGCTATTATCTGGCCAAGAACAGGACTAATGACTTACTGGGTAAGTATACCGCTGTGAAACTTTGGATCCTGATGAAAGCAGGCGAGGACCAGCGAACCTCCTAATTTGTGCCACCTTGGTGTTGTTCAGCATCATAGTTATATAGTGCATCTGGAAAGTATTCACAGCACTTCACTTTTTACACACATTATGTTACGCACAGCTTTTTGTCACTCAAAATTCTACTCACAACACCCCATAATGACATGAAAAACGTTTTTTGAAATTTTTGAAAATTTATTAAAAATAAAACAACTCAGAAATCACATGTCCATAAGTATTCACAGTCTTTGCTCAATACTTTGTTGATGCTCCTTTGGCAGCAATTACAGTCTCAAGTCTTCTTGAATATGATGCCACAAGCTTGGTGCACCTATCTTTGGGTAGTTTGGTCCATTCCTCTTTGCAGCAGCTCTCAAGCTCTATCAGGTTGGATGGGGAGCGTCAGTGCACAGACATTTTCAGATCTCTCCAGAGATGTTCAGTCGGATTCAGGTCTGGGCTCTGGCTGGACCACTCAAGGACATTCACAGAGTTGTCCTGAAGACACTCCTTTGATATCTTGGCTGTGTGTTTAGGGTCATTGTCCTGCTGAAAGATGAACCATCACTATAGTTTGATGTCAAGAGCGCTCTGGAGCAGGTTTTCATCCAGGATGTCTCTGTACATTGCTGCATTCATCTTTCCCTCAATCCTGACTAGTCTCCCAGTTCCTGCTGCTGAAAAACATCCCCACAGCATGATGCTGCCACCACCATGCTTCACTGTAGGGATGGTGCCTGGTTTCCTCCAAACATGACACCAAAGAGCTCAATCTTTGTCTCATCAGACCAGAGAATTTTGTTTCTCCTGGTCTAACAGTCCTTCAGGTGTCTTTTGTCAAACTCCAGGTGGGCTGCCATGTGCCTTTTACTAAGGCGTGGCTTCCGTCTGTCCACTCTACCATACAGCTTATTGGGACCTTCAAAGCAGCAGAAATGTTTCTGTCCCCTTCCCCATATTTGTGCCTCAAGACAATCCTGTCTCAGAGGTCTACAGACAATTCCTTTGACTTCATGCTTGGTTTGTGCTCTGACTGTCAACTGTGGGACCTTATATGGCTGTTTCACGGTCAAGTGAAATGGCCATATAAGTGTGTGTTGCTGGCACCAAAAAATCAAAGTTGTTACTTTGGTCAAGTTATTCAACCATATCTAACTGCTGACTGGGGTACTTAAATGCCCAATGTTTCATACCTGACTGATGTTTGCATTTATGTAACTGCTGTCACTTGTCATTTGATTGGTGCTTTGTATGTCATGTGACATGAATTATTCGTCCCATTTGTGTTGTGTTCCATTTACCATGCAAATATGGTTCCATGTGTTTTGTACCATTGTACGCTGCAAACCCTGCTCATGCACACGAGTGGGTGTGGCATTTAGCTGAACATGGCAGAGGCTGTTTTGCTGATGGACGACACTTTGAAGGAGTTAATTGATGGTGAACATCTCTGTGCGCTGACACTCCCCATCCAACCTGATGGAGCTTGAGAAGTGCTGCAAAGAGGAATGGACCAAACTATCCAAAGAACCTTGTGGCATCATATTCAAGAAGACTTGAGGCCATAATTTTTGCCAAAGATGCATCAACAAAGTATTGAGCAAAGGCTGTGAATACTTATGTACAAGTTTTTTATTATCAGAAATTTGCAAAAAAAAAAAAAAAAAAAACTTTTTCATGTTGTCATTATGGGGTGTTGTGAGTAGAATTTTGAGTATAAGGCTGCAACATGACAAAATGCAGAAAAAGTGAAGTGATGTGAATACTTTCTTGATGCACTGTACTATCTTGAGTCCAGTTGTGTGGTCAGTGTCTGATCCACGGTCCTGTGACGGATGCGGATCCTGACCCTGTCCCCTGTATAGCTGAAATGACCCATACGTCCTCAGACTGCAGTGTCTCCATCACTGTTGGTCTAACGCTGTGAGCACATGAATGTGGGTGAGTGGACGGAAAACAAAAAGGCTGTTTGAACTGTTTGACTCTTCAGCCCCCACAGAAGCTCTGAGTGGGCTGAAGTATGAAAGAAATGTCCACAGAAACACTGTGTGGACAGCAAGTGTGAGGATGAAGTACTGCATGATGATCTCTGTCCAAAAAAAGAAACCAGGCTACAATGTTGTGTGAGGCTTCTTGTGGCTCGCTAACAGAAGGCTAACGGCTCGTACGGCGGATCAGTGGAACCAGAACGCGGGTCTGCAGTTAACTCCACGTTTACACTTTTACATCACAGCTGTCAATCACAATTTCAATTCAATTTAATCAATTTAATTAGCTTATAAAGTGCCAGATCACAACAGAAGCCGTCTCAAGGTGCAAGTCCATAATTAAAAACAGAAGTAAAAGAATAAAACAGATAAACCTATTTTTATTCTCTTTCTTATGAATAGTTTTTATTTTTTTAAGTCTTGACTTAAAAATGTCCACGGACTCCGGCTGCCTCACGGTCACAATCACAGAACATAGGAGCTGAAAGAAAAAATCGACACAGTCGACAGGAAGTCTGAGATGTAAGAGAGGATTTGCAGGCACAGCAGTGTCCCAAAGCATGGAGCCGGTCCTACACGGGACCTGCTTAAACACCGTAATGTCAGATATCCACAGTCTGAGTCTGGCTGAACAGTTTTGGACCATCTTCAAAACAAGCTCAGTCAGACATAGACGTGTCTGCCACCTGCTGGATGGTTAGTGAATACTGAGAGGTATGGGAAACTACAAACAGCTGCCTGCTTCCACACCACATGAGAACATGAGATTTGGCTAACAAGCTAGCAACCGCAGCAAGAAACACGGTGCGTATTCTGTGACAAAATATACAACAGAGGAACAAAATAAAACCACAGTTCAAGAATAGATCGGCGGGGCTGGGGATGAGAACAAAAACTATTGATATCAAACTGTCAACACGGGTCAGAACCTTTGCAGAGCCCGTGCTTAGAAATGCTCCGTAGACCATATTGAAAGGAAGCCTCAATACAACCCCTGGCAAAAATTATGGAATCACCGGCCTCGGAGGATGTTCATTCAGTTGTTTAATTTTGTAGAAAAAAAGCAGATCACAGACATGACACAAAACTAAAGTCATTTCAAATGGCAACTTTCTGGCTTTAAGAAACACTATAAGAAATCAGAAAAAAAATTGTGGCAGTCAGTAACGGTTACTTTTTTAGACCAAGCAGAGGGAAAAAAAATATGGACTCACTCAATTCTGAGGAAAAAATGATGGAATCATGAAAAACAAAAGAACACTCCAACACATCACTAGTATTTTGTTGCACCACCTCTGGCTTTTATAACAGCTTGCAGTCTCTGAGGCATGGACTTAATGAGTGACAAACAGTACTCTTCATCAATCTGGCTCCAACTTTCTCTGATTGCTGTTGCCAGATCAGCTTTGCAGGTTGGAGCCTTGTCATGGACCATTTTCTTCAACTTCCACCAAAGATTTTCAATTGGATTAAGATCCGGACTATTTGCAGGCCATGACATTGACCCTATGTGTCTTTTTGCAAGGAATGTTTTCACAGTTTTTGCTCTATGGCAAAATGCATTATCATGTTGAAAAATGATTTCATCATCCCCAAACATCCTTTTCAATTGATGGGATAAGAAAAGTGTCCAAAATATCAACGTAAACTTGTGCATTTATTGATGATGTAATGACAGCCATCTCCCCAGTGCCTTTACCTGACATGCAGCCCCATATCATCAATGACTGTGGAATTTACATGTTCTCTTCAGGCAGTCATCTTTATAAATCTTATTGGAACGGCACCAAACAAAAGTTCCAGCATCATCACCTTGCCCAATGCAGATTCGAGATTCATCACTGAATATGACTTTCATCCAGTCATCCACAGTCCACGATTGCTTTTCCTTAGCCCATTGTAACCTTGTTTTTTTCTGTTTAGGTGTTAATGATGGCTTTCGTTTAGCTTTTCTGTATGTAAATCCCATTTCCTTTAGGCGGTTTCTTACAGTTCGGTCACAGACGTTGACTCCAGTTTCCTCCCATTCGTTCCTCATTTGTTTTGTTGTGCATTTTTTATTTTTGAGACATATTGCTTTAGGTTTTCTGTCTTGACTGTTATGGTTTGGACGCGGATTGAGGAACGATCCAGCGTCTGACTGAACCCAGCGTCAAATAACCAGAAGCAGTTCCAAAAGAAACAAGTTTTATTTTTATTTTTTTCCCCTAGTGCTGTACATGAAATACTAAACAAAACTGGTGAGGTGAAGAGGCGGCGCGCTTTCTCAGTGTCTCAATAGATCGGAGCCCGAACGTTTTGGACTCAGGAATTCCGCCAACACCCCCCCGCCAACACCCCCCGAGACACCCTCGTCCTCCTTCACAGGCGCAATGTCAGAATCTGGAGCGGCCCTTAGCGTCCCCAAACGATCGTCACATGGTCGTTTTCTCCGGCAATTCAGCCCTGATCACTGCTGGCTTAAATGCAGCTCTTCATTTCTTCATTGGCACCAGCTGAGAGTCCTTAGATCTGCACGTGAATGCCACAGGTGTCGTAGATCGTCCTGATAGAGAGCCGCACGTGAGTACAACAGGTGCAGCAGTCACCGTAGCAGAGGTGAGAGACTCTTCTGCAGCACACTCTCCCCAGAGATCAGCCCCAAACCACCTGGGAGGAAAATAAACACTAAAACAGCAAAACAATGCCCAGCCAAACCCCCCAACACACAACAGTACCCCCCCGTAAACGGGAAGCCTTCCGGCGACCGCACAGACCTGACCCGAAAACAACCCCTCTCATCGGGGTCCAAAGCAGGAGGCCGGCAGCAACGACGCCCCCATAGTCCACAGCAGGCAACAGGGCCGGGAGACGTGGCTGGAAGGCCGGCTGGCATCAAAACAAAAACACCCCCCAAACAACTCCAAAAGAGTCCCAACACAACCCAACATAAAAACAAAAACACAGAAAAAAAAACCCAGCATCCCCCCCCCCCCCCCCAGAGAACACCACAAACACACCCCAGGAAGCACACCGGGGAAAACACAAAAGAAAAACACAACACCCACCCCAACACCTCCCCAGGGGACCGTCCCATCAAACCCCGGGAAGAAACGAAAAACAGACAACCCCAAAAACCCAACAAAGCCCCACAACACAAAATAACACAAGCTATAGTAAAAAAAAAAAAACAATCAACACCCTCCCTCCAACATGTAGAGGTCAACTCCCCCCAGAGGACATTCTCGTCAACTCCGGGAGTAACAACCATGGCTGGGGCCATCCAGGAATCCCCAGGCGTATACGGGAGCCTTAACGCCTCCCAGAGGACCGTCCCATCAAACCCCAGGAGACACCCCCACGACCCAGAAACCCCCACCCCAGCCAAACACGGCCAGTTGGCCCCACAGTCAAACTCCCCCCCAGAGGACCGTTCCATCAAACCCCAGAGGTGGAAAACAGGAGGAAACATAAACAACATAAAAATCCCAAACCCCCAGGGGACCCCAAAAAACCACCCCGGGTCAAATAAAAACAACGGGAAGCCCCGTTGACCTCCCCAGCACCCCGAAAGACCCCGGAACACCCCCAGAGTCTGTCGGCAGACACGTCGTGGCAATCGACTCAGGACTACTGAGCCGGGGAAGACAACAGGCAAAATGTAACCCAGCCCCACCCCCAAAGGCAGGGGAAAACCGGCAATACGGCCGGTGTCGTTCCTCCGACTATACTCCAGTCTACCGGGAGGGGTGGACAGCGGAAAAGGCGTACGGCTCTGATTGGCCCCACCGCTCCGACTGAAGTATATTCCTACTGCCCCACACCGAGGCTGGGGTGGAACTGGGAATTAACTAAACCTAAATAAAGGCCCTGAAACCCCCCCCCCCCCCCCCCCCAGGTGCAGAGGTTTTCTTGGGGATGCCCAGCATAACCAACCTGCACCACCCCACAACACTAAAGACGAACGGTCAGAAGTGTGTGAGGTTGGGGTTAGGGGACAGGGAAATAAAAACCAACAAAACAAAACGACCCACACCACTAACAAAAATTAAACAACTATAAATAATAAAAACCCACGCTTACCTGAGCCCAAGCGAACTCCGATCAGCCAGCCTGTTCACTCCACCAGAACTGCCTCAAGTGCTGTACACAAAAATCAGTTCACAAAAAACTCCCCAATTATATCCCAAATAATTCCCAAAAAACACCTGGAGCCATATTACTGTCCTGTCTCCTGACACTCGTTTGACCGGGGCAATATCGCTGTTCTAACCCTTCCGAGTTGCATTGGCTCATCCACTAGAGGAGCTAGAGGTCCCGTCGGAGGAGTCTCAGTGGAGCGAAGAAGAGGCGGTCCGGACCTGTGTCGGGGAAAGCCCCGAGACACAAAACCCCACTCGGACGTTCGCCCTCTCTCCCGTCCACGCTCCTTAATCCGATCATCTTGTTGTATGGCTGGGGGGCCTGGCTGCCTTTTTGTTTCTGTCTTTTGTTTTTCCTTCCAGGTGGCTTGCATTTGGGACTGAGTGGCTGTGTTGCTGAGGTTATCAGGACCTCACCCTGATCACCTGCGGCTCGTCAGGACTCACAGCTGTGGTGCATCTATATGGATTGGAACATGGTGGCATTTAAGACTGGAGTGTACAGTGTGTATTTGCCAGAGACTCGACCTTGTGACCAGACGGGTGAGATCGTCGTCTCGGGAGCCATCTCATCATCAGTGGATGCAGAGAACGTCCAGGGTTTGATGCACGGTCTGTGAAAGAGGAGGGGGTGAGGTCTCACGCTCGTCAGCACACTTCCTGAGGTACGTTAGATTTTGTGACTAACGTTTATACAGTCAGTAAATGTGGTGTCCCTCACACCTTATTATATTGAGCTGTACGTTAGTCATGTATCGGCTTCCACTGCAGTGGAGTTTTGTGAACTGGATATTCCATGCCTGCAGGTTGGGAAGCTGATTAGTAATTAAGCCAGGAAGTGTTTGCTGTTTATGTACACCTTTGAGTGGTCTCTCTGTGTGTAGAGTGTGGACTCACATAATGGTTCCTTCTTTCACAGACTCGGTTTGTTGCGGCCACCTGGGGGGTGTCGGCGGGGTCCTTGGGTCCAAACGGCTTCTGGCTCCGGACCGTTAGCGCTGCTGGGAGCGCACCGTATCACCACCACGCCAGACCGCACACTCTTTTGTTGTTTTTGTATCACATCACTGTTATGTATTAAATTCAGTTAGCCTTTGTACCGTGCTCTGCTTATTTCATACTGGGTCCTTCAAACGCTGGTCGGTTCTCCGAGCTGCGTCCGACTTATAACACATCTAGACGAATAACCAAGGATATCAACTCGTTTAAATCCTTCGCTTCGTCACGGACTACTAGCTCGTCTTTCAGGGAATCATTCAACCCGTCTACAAACACCCCCCTCAAAGCAGCAGCGTTCCAACCGGATTGTGCAGAAAAGATTAGAAAATCCACAGAATAAGCAGCTGCGCTTCGTCGCCCCTGTCGGAGGTTCAGCAATCGTTGAACCACGGTATTTGTCTTTACCGGATGATCAAAAACCAAATGGAACTCACAGGAAAATTCATCAAAAGATTCTAGCCGTGATGATTTATTGCTCCACAACGCAGTGACCCACGCCAGGGCGTCCCCTCGCAGCAGATTTGTAACATATGACACACGGCTGCTCTCAGAAGAGAAAGACGCCGGTCGCTGAGCAAAAACCAAAAAACACTGCATCAAAAACGGAGCACAAGTCTCCACATCTCCCGAATAAGGTTCCGGATGACATATAACCGGTTCAGGAGCCGAATCTCTGGACGGCGAACTTATCTGTACCGGGCTCGATGGAACCAGAGCTCCAACCGCAGGAAGCGGAAGTGCCTGCGCTACTAGCTCCGTAACACGGGCATCTGTCTGCTGAATTTGGATCGAAAGGTGCTGTACTTGCTCCCAAATCATCTCCAGGTGTTTCTGGACTTTTTCCTGAAAAGGAACTGCCTCTGCCGCTGGGTCCATACTGGAATGGCCGGAGAATTCTGTTATGGTTTGGACGCGGATTGAGGAGCGATCCAGCATCTGACTGAACCCAGCGTCAAATAACCAGAAGCAGTTCCAAAAGAAACAAGTTTTATTTTTTTTTCCCCCCCTAGTGCTGTACATGAAATACTAAACAAAAGTGGTGAGGTGAAGAGGTGGCACGCTTTCTCAGCGTCTCAATAGATCGGAGCCCGAATGTTTTGGACTCAGGAATTCCGCCCACACCCCCCCAGGTGGCTTTTCCCAGGACTGTACTCTGTGAAGGAGGAACAGAGGTGAGGTTATTCAACACTGTTACCACGAAATATTATTTAGAGGCACACTTATCAGCTACACGTTCAGGTCTGCTTTCGGATTTAGTTCAAAAGGGCTGCTGCTCACAGCTAGTGGAGGATAATCAATCCGCACGCCACTGCCGTGAAGAGCAAACCAGACAATTTTCACCAATATTTAATTATAGCTGCGCAAAAACGCCAAATTACAATTACAGATAAGCCTTGCAGAATAATCACCTCTGACGTGTGCTGACCGCGTTTGCCTCTCAGCCTCGTCCTCCTTCACAGGCGCAATGTCAGAATCTGGAGCGGCCCTCAGCGTCCCCAAACGATCGTCACATGGTCGTTTTCTCCGGTAATTCAGCCCTGATCACTGCTGGCTTAAATGCAGCTCTTCATTTCTTCATTGTCACCAGCTGAGAGTCCTTAGATCTGCACGTGAATGTCACAGGTGTCGTAGATCGTCCTGATAGAGAGCCGCACGTGAGTGCAACAGGTGCAGCAGATCACCGTAACAGAGGTGAGAGACTCTTCTGCAGCACACTCTCCCCAGAGATCAGCCCCAAACTACCTGGGAGGAAAATAAACACAAAAACAGCAAAACAATGCCCAGCCAAACCCCGCAACACACAAAATTGACGCTTTGATGTCTTCCTTGGTCTACCAGTATGTTTGCCTTTAACAACCTTCCCATGTTGTTTGTATTTGGTCCAGAGTTTAGACACAGCTGACTGTGAACAACCAACATCTTTTGCAACATTGCGTGATGATTTACCCTCTTTTAAGAGTTTGATAATCCTCTCCTTTGTTTCAATTGACATCTCTTGTGTGTTGGAGCCATGATTCATGTCAGTCCACTTGGTGCAACAGCTCTCTAAGGTGTGATCACTCCTTTTGTAGATGCAGACTAACGAGCAAGTCTGATTTGATGCAGGTGTTAGTTTTGGGGATGAAAATTTACAGGGTGATTCCATAATTTTTTCCTCAGAATTGAATGATTCCATATTTTTTTCCCTCTGCTTGGTCTAAAAAAGTAACCATTACTGACTGCCACAATTTTTTTTTTCCTGATTTCTTATAGTGTTTCTTAAACCCAGAAAGTTGCCATTTGAAATTACTTTAGTTTTGTGTCATGTCTGTGATCTGCTTTTTTCTACAAAATTAAACAACTGAATGAACATCCTCCGAGGCCGGTGATTCCATAATTTTTGCCAGGGGTTGTACATCTCCAACTATCATAGGTGGCACAGTGGATTAGTGGTTAGCACTGATGCCTCACAGCATGAAGGTCGTGGGATCGCTTCCCGCATTTCTGTGTGTAGTTTGCATGTTCTCCCCTTGTTCTTGTGGGTTTCCTCCATCAATCAAAACATGCTTATTTAGGGTCTGCTCCTTTCTCTGCCCCTGACCAAGGTGGAGTCTCTACATCCAGTGTCCATCCCTGGGCTCCAGACTGTGGCTGCACACTGCCCCTAGTGGTTGGATTGTGTCTAACTTATTAGGATGGTTAAATGCAGAGGATAAATTTTGATGCATGTATGTGCAAAGACAAATAAAGGAAACTAGCATGTTGCCTGTGAGGATCCATGGGCTGTAGATTGGGTAGTATTTATGAAATAGGTAGCGACATTTTTCAAGGATAGTAATAAATTATTAATGCTTGTATCATGAGTTGTGATGGCGTGTGAGTCCAGAATGTTTTTAGAACCTTGGACCTCAACAGTTTTTGAAGAGGAACTCAACCTTTTTATTTGCTCTTAATGATGTCATTTTTAATGTTAATTTACTGTCTTAATGTGTTGTTGTTACCATATATACACTATTATTATTATTAGTAGTAGTAGTAGTAGTATTTTATTTTTACTTCTATTTTATTTGATTTTTAAATGGGCCATAGTGAAAATAAGTGTTTTTACTTTCTTGTGTCATCCATTTATTTTTATTGTATTTACAGTTATATTATGTACTTACATTGAACTTATTAAATAAAATCATATACTTACTCATTCACACTTTTTATATGAAGATGATTTACCGCCTCCTCTCTGGTATGGCATACTATTCCATAATGTAGTTAGTATCATCCATTATTCAGTGTTGTTGGCTAATATTAGTCCAATCAGCGTTCCATTTTGGCGGCTTTCATCCTTGACCCAAAATTCATAAGCATACCAAACAGCAAATGTCAGCTCTCCCCACTTTTTGCGTGATCGAAGCCAAACAAACAAACACACACACACAGAGGCCACTTGGCTACTATAATATAGATTTTTTTTTTTTTAACTGCTCCCTCTGGTGTTGAAAAAATATACAACACAAGTGAATGATCTTGGATCACCTTGTTTTGGCTACTGTTGCTGTTTTTGTGTTTTTAAATTATATACCAAAATTGTACATTTTTATACTAAGATGCCAGAGCATATCCAAAATCATTTGCCCATTTGAAGTTAGTTATGTCACAGAAAGCAATAATTCAGTATCCAGTTGCTGCCAAAACTTTGAAAACCCTACATTATTGTTTTTTTACACAAAAAATTTACACAAGGATATGTGACTTTTTTACTGTAAGGTATGTTATTTTACCATGATAATATTCTCCAATCTTTAGCTGTGGTTTTTGAAATGCTGTAACAGTCTTTTCAGTCTTCATGAATTTCATGTAGTTTAATTGTTCTGAGTTAATGCATAATTTGATTTACAATTAAAAGGAAAATCATTCCAGGTCCAACTTCCACGTCATAATCTGTTATTTCAACATCATCATTGACAGTTCAAATGAAAGGTTGAATCTCAGATCATTTCTTCTAGGAGATGCTGAAAATGTATCATTACATACAAAATTAGTTTGGTTTCTGTGGCTCCTCGGGGGCTGTGCCCCCTCAGACCCCCTGCAAATTTTTCTCGGATTTCACAATTTTCATTTCACAGCCCTGTTACATGACATTTTGCAGATGTAGATGTTAGCATGCATGTTAACTTTCACTAACAAAAAGCTAACTTGCTAGGGAGTTAAATTTGTCTCTTTAATACCTGCAAATGCACAGAGGGTGATCAACAAATATTCCTTGTTTTGCACATCTTCTGCTCTTAAAATGTAAATCAGTTTGCTTCCCACAACTTTAACATTGAACTTACAATGTTTTATGAAAGAAAACTTATTTAGTTTAAGGTTCATGTGACTGGATTCAGTTTTATTTATAATGTGAAGTTGTGCAGATTTGTTGTGTATGTATTTCTACCTGTTTTTGTGGTGTTAGTATACGAGGTCTGTTAGAAAACTATCCGGCCTTTTTATTTTTTTCAAAAACCATATGGATTTGAATCACGTGTGATTGCATCAGACAAGCTTGAACCTTCGTGCGCATGCGTGAGTTTTTTCACGCCTGTCGGTTGCGTCATTCGCCTGTGAGCAGGCTTTGAGTGAGCACTGGTCCACCCCTCTCGTCGGATTTTTATTGCAAATAAAATGTCTGAACGATTTGGAGCTTTGCTGCATCAAATTTTTTCCAGAAACTGTGAGAGACCTCCAGGTGGACACCATTCGGAAAATTCAGATGGCTTTCAGGGATGATTTTATGGGGATTACACAGATTAAGGAGTGCTCCAGCCGGTTTAAAGACCGCCCACAGCGTCTGAGAGTGCGGCGCACTTCGAGCTCTGATCGACAGGCTGAAACCCTGCTGAAACAACCAGATCATTTCCAATGTGAAGGCTTTGTTGATCCGGGACGTCGTCTGACTTCCACAAAAAAAGGCAGAAGGCATCAAGACTTTTTCGACACATTCCACTGTTACAGGAGTGTTTGTCATGGAAAGAGAAGCAGAGGGATGCGCCATGGAGCCGTTTATGGCGCGGGACAAAACCACATCCGTGTTGGTCTCACAGGACGGCTTTCAGACAGCTGTCGGTGGCTTTTCAGTCATGTGACTATCCGAGAAATTGTGCATGAGCTGGACATGCCAGAACATGTCCAGTGAGCCTTCATCACGGCGTTGCTTTGCGCCATGCGGCTCCATCCCGACGCGCGAATTTCTCCACACGTCTGTCTCAATGTGCCGAAAAAGTGCTGATGTCCACGTCTTCCGCAATTTCTGTGCTAGTCAGACGACATACCGGATCAACACAGCGTTCAGTTTGGAAATGAACGGCACATTCCACTGTTACAGGAGTTTTTGTCATGGAAAGAGGAGCAGAGAAATTTGCGCGTCGAGACGGAGCCGCATGGCGCAAAGCAACGCCGTGATGAAGCCTCACAGGACATGTTCTGGCATGTCCAGCTCATCCACAACTTCTCGGATAGTCACACGACTGAAAAGCCACCGAAAGCTGTCTGAAAGCCGTCCTGTGAGACCAACACGGAGGTGCTTTTATCCCGCGCCATGAACGGCTCCGTGGCGCATCCCTCCACTTCTCTTTCCATGACAAAAACTCCTGTAACAGTGGAATGTGCCGAAAAAGTGCTGATGTCCACGTCTTCTGCCATTTCTGTGGAAGTCAGACGACGTCCCGGATCAACAAAGCCTTCACTTTGGAAATGATCTGGTTGTTTCAGCGGGGTTTCAGCCTCTCGATTGGCGCTCGGAGTGCGCCGCGCTCTCAGACGCTGTGGGCGGTCTTTAAACCAGCTGGAGCACTCCTTAATCTGTGTGATCCCCATAAAATCGTCCCTGAAAGCCATCTGAATTTTCCGAATGGTGTCCACCTGGAGGACTCTCACAGTTTCTGGAAAAATTTGATGCAGCAAAGCTCCAAATCGTTCAGACATTTTATTCGCGATAAAAATCCTACGAGAGGGGTGGACCAGTGCTCACACAAAGCCTGCTCACAGGCGAATGACGCAACCGACAGGCGTGAAAAAAATTACGCATGCGCACGCTTGGCTGATGCAATCACACGTGATTCAAATCCATATGGTTTTTGCAAAAAATAAAAAGGTCGGATACTTTTCTAACAGACCTCGTATTGTTCATTTTGACTTACAGATTTGCCTCAGCAATTAAAAAAAACTCAGTTATTTAATGTAGTCAACCTTTGCAATGCAATTATTAAAAATATTGCCGGCACAGTTTTTAAACTGTCAGACAACAAAACTGGAGAAAATACCCAAACTCCCACCCTCATCCATCAGACGTGGTGATCCTCCACGTAAACAGACGTCACATCCAACACCTTCTCAGGAGCTCCCTGTGGATCAGCAGATGTCTTCAATACTGACTTTGAAACCTGTCAACAAGGACACACCAGAGTCACAAACCTTTTTAACCCAAGCTCAGGTTTGACACCAAAGCAAAGATCATCTGGGAGACATTACGACGCCAGTTCAACAAATCCATCTGTTTTTAGCCGTTTGAATTGGTTCAGGATTCTACAGCTAAAAATAGAACTTCAGGCAGGATCCCACACCCGCCTGAGTCTGAACATTCTTCACCTTCAGCACCAAACAGGAATCACAACTGACCACACCTGATTATATCGATCACAAAATGAGAAATGTCCTGCCTGATGGGCATTTACACATATTTAAAGGTTTCTGCATTCCTTGATTGCAGAATCTAACAATATGTCTGATTTAATTGAAGAAAATGTAATTACTTAGTGAGTTTTAATGTTTTGAACTGTGTTGTTTTGTACTTCAAAATGTCAGTTATTTTCATGTCAGCTGGTTTTGTAATGAGAGGAGCGTCCTTTAGGACTGCGCTGAGATCACGGACATGTTTCTTCTTTAAATCGTCTAAATGCTCTTTAATGTTCAAAGGATGAAGTTTCCCTTGAATAAGTAACACTACACTCACATTCGACAGTATTTTTGTTTTCCACAATCACACGTCTTGAGTTTATATTCGTATTAGCAACATGACACACGTCAGGGTTGGTAACCACGCCCCCTCCCTGCCCTACACACTGAATGCACGTTTGACCTGTGCGCACCCATGAGCGTGCCTGCACGTGGTCAGAAAATATTGCAGGTATGGGTGGGTGGGGCCAAAAAAGTGCAACAGCAGAGTTGGTACTCAGTGACGAAAACGTGCCAGATGCTGTCTGACTGCATTACATCAGGCTGGCACACCCAGCATTGTCTGCATTCATGCTGGCAGTTTGAAAAACAAATAAACAAAAAGGTCATACGAGTCATCAGACAGCAGAGTTCTTGACGTGCAGTGGCAGACTGCAGGTGGCGACGTGACGCCACGACTTCTTCAGTCTGCACAGACAAAAATTTACTTCATTGAAAGATTGAGTGTTTTGTATAAGCTGTTAAAGCAGGATGCGCTCTGTGCTACTTGATATTGTCTGCTTTAAGCGGCGTGACCTACATCAAATAAATACTAGCACACAGTCAGTCTAATATGTACATTTACAGTCTGGCAGTAATCTGTAATCTGACTAAGCAAAACGGGAGCCTTGATGTGTCAGACATTGCACTTGTGTGCATGTGTGCAGACGCTCCTGTAACATTCTACCTTAATGGAATGTATTCCATTGCAACATAGACCCAGAGGGTTTTTCTTCTTCTTTTTTTTTTTTTTGACAGGTTCGGCTCATTAAATCGGGATATTTTTGCAGATTGGCTCTTGTGATGGGTGCAGATATTTAAAAGAATCCTGACTGTCATCACTACTGTCCCGTAAAAGCAGCGTTTAGCTACATAAGTCAGCTGTCACACAATACTACAATGGCCTGAAAAGTAAAAGAATCCGATTGGCTGATGCTGCTGGAAAGAATGTGAGGAAGCTGGACAATCTGCAGACTCCTTTTTCACCTGGCCATGTAAAGTAGGCCTCGATATGAGAGCACTCGTTCTGACAGATATTTGAAACGATTGTGCTTTAATGGTAAAAGCTCCTGACTTTGCACATACACTTTGGTCTTGATTTTTAAAGTCATCAGTGATGTATGCAAACTAATGACCACAGCAGTTATTTAGTGTTGGATCTCTCTGTCTCCAAAAAATGATATCTGGAGTAATTATCATCACTTTTGCTTCTACATTATATGTGAGAATGCGATGAAAGCAGGAAACGTGTTCTGCCATCGGATGGGCTGTTTCTGCTCGCTGCCGTTGGAAAGCTCTCAGTGCGCAACATGGACGAGTTTTCTCCACAAACCTGTTTAAGGATAGAGTTCAATACTGGGTCACAGTATTATGGATGCACCTATATAACATATATATGTATGTGTGTATATATATATATATGTATGTGTGTATATCAATCAGTTCAATCAATTTTTTTATATAGCGCCAAATCACAACAGTTGCCCCAAGGCGCTTTATATTGCAAGGCAAGGCCATACAATAATTACGTAAAAACCCCAAAGGTCAAAACGACCCCCTGTGAGCAAGCACTTGGCGACAGTGGGAAGGAAAAACTCCCTTTTAACAGGAAGAAACCTCCAGCAGAACCAGGCTCAGGGAGGGGCAGTCTTCTGCTGGGACTGGTTGGGGCTGAGGGAGAGAACCAGGAAAAAGACATGCTGTGGAGGGGAGCAGAGATCAATCACTAATGATTAAATGCAGAGTGGTGCATACAGAGCAAAAAGAGAAAGAAACACTCAGTGCATTATGGGAACCCCCCAGCAGTCTAAGTCTATAGCAGCATAACTAAGGGATGGTTCAGGGTCACCTGATCCAGCCCTAACTATAAGCTTTAGCAAAAAGGAAAGTTTTAAGCCTAATCTTAAAAGTAGAGAGGGTGTCTGTCTCCCTGATCCGAATTGGGAGCTGGTTCCACAGGAGAGGAGCCTGAAAGCTGAAGGCTCTGCCTCCCATTCTACTCTTACAAACCCTAGGAACTACAAGTAAGCCTGCAGTCTGAGAGCGAAGCGCTCTATTGGGGTGATATGGTACTATGAGGTCCCTAAGATAAGATGGGACCTGATTATTCAAAACCTTATAAGTAAGAAGAAGAATTTTAAATTCTATTCTAGAATTAACAGGAAGCTAATGAAGAGAGGCCAATATGGGTGAGATATGCTCTCTCCTTCTAGTCCCCGTCAGTACTCTAGCTGCAGCATTTTGAATTAACTGAAGGCTTTTCAGGGAACTTTTAGGACAACCTGATAATAATGAATTACAATAGTCCAGCCTAGAGGAAATAAATGCATGAATTAGTTTTTCAGCATCACTCTGAGACAATAGCTTTCTAATTTTAGAGATATTGCGTAAATGCAAAAAAGCAGTCTTACATATTTGTTTAATATGCGCTTTGAATGATCCTGATCAAAAATCCTGATCAAAAATGACTCCAAGATTTCTCACAGTATTACTAGAGGTCAGGGTAATGCCATCCAGAGTAAGGATCTGGTTAGACACCATGTTTCTAAGATTTGTGGGGCCAAGTACAATAACTTCAGTTTTATCTGAGTTTAAAAGCAGGAAATTAGAGGTCATCCATGTCCTTATGTCTGTAAGACAATCCTGCAGTTTAGCTAATTGGTGTGTGTCCTCTGGCTTCATGGATAGATAAAGCTGGGTATCATCTGCGTAACAATGAAAATTTAAGCAATGCCGTCTAATAATACTGCCTAAGGGAAGCATGTATAAAGTGAATAAAATTGGTCCTAGCACAGAACCTTGTGGAACTCCATAATTAACCTTAGTCTGTGAAGAAGATTCCCCATTTACATGAACAAATTGTAATCTATTAGATAAATATGATTCAAACCACCGCAGCGCAGTGCCTTTAATACCTATGGCATGCTCTAATCTCTGTAATAAAATTTTATGGTCAACAGTATCAAAAGCAGCACTGAGGTCTAACAGAACAAGCACAGAGATGAGTCCACTGTCCGAGGCCATAAGAAGATCATTTGTAACCTTCACTAATGCTGTTTCTGTACTATGATGAATTCTAAAACCTGACTGAAACTCTTCAAATAGACCATTCCTCTGCAGATGATCAGTTAGCTGTTTTACAACTACCCTTTCAACAATTTTTGAGAGAAAAGGAAGGTTGGAGATTGGTCTATAATTAGCTAAGATAGCTAATTATAGTATATAGTATATGTGTATGTATGTATGTATATATATGAGGTCTGTCCATAAAGTATAGGTCCTTTTTATTTTTTTCAAAAACTATATGGATTTCATTCATATGTTTTTACGTCAGACATGCTTGAACCCTTGTGCGCATGTGTGAGTTTTTCCACGCCTGTCGGTGACATCATTCGCCTGTGAGCACTCCTTGTGGGAGGAGTCGTCCAGCCCCTCGTCGGAATTCCTTTGTCTGAGAAGTTGCTGAGAGACTGGCGCTTTGTTTGATCAAAATTTTTTCTAAACCTGTGAGACACATCGAAGTGGACACGGTTCGAAAAATTAAGCTGGTTTTCAGTGAAAAGTTTAACGGCTGATGAGAGATTTTGAGGTGATACTGTCGCTTTAAGGACTTCCCACGGAGCGAGACGTCGTGCAGCGCTCTCAGGCGCTGTCATCAGCCTGTTTCAAGCTGAAAACCTCCACATTTCAGGCTCTATTGATCCAGGACGTCGTGAGAGAACAGAGAAGTTTCAGAAGAAGTCGATTTCAGCATTTTATCCGGACATTCCACTGTTAAAGGAGATTTTTTTTAATGAAAGACGTGCGGACGGATTGCAGCGTCGGCTCGCAGCCGCTGCAATCCGTCCTCAGTGACCAATTTCATATTTATTTACTTTAAGACTCAATAAAATGTTGTTCAATTTCAATTTAATCAGCTTATAAAGCACCAAATTACAACAAAAGCCGTCTCAAGGTGCCTCACACAGAACAGTTCAACATAAAAAAATTAAAATAAAAAATTCACATACCTAATTAAAAACAGAAGTAAAAGAATAAAACATAACAAAATAAAAACTACTCATAAGAAAGAGAATAAAAATAGGTTTTAAGTCTTGATTTAAAAAATGTCCACGGACTCCGACTGCCTCACTGAGGGCCATGTACTGGCTAACCCAGAATGAGATTGCCCACTCAACAAACTTCCCCAGCCTTCTGGACATGATGAAGAGACTTGGGCTGTCGTACCTGGCTTTTCCCCTTTGGGTACCCCTAGAATGGCCAATTTTTAGCTTGAATTTCCAAAAGCTGCCCCCCTTCCGCACCATCCCCCCCTTCGGTCGCTTCGCTCCCTCGACATTACCACTACGCTAAAATTTTATCCTAGCTATGTATTTGAATCATTATTCCTATGGGAATAAACACATTTGCCATGTGCCTACTTTCGGCATTTGGCCGGCAGGTAGGATTCAGATTGGATCACGTTTTTTTTTTTTTTTTTTTTTTTTTTGTCACAAGCAACTCCTTTTCAGATCAGCAAAAATAAGGGAGACAGACTTTGGTTTTAATTATTAAAGAACTTGAAGAACAATGAAAACACAGAATTTTTGCCCAAGTTCCTGAATGAAAGTGAGGTATCCAGTGTTTAAATAAGGCTTTAAAATCGACCTTCCCAAGTTGCTGGTGTCCTCATGTGCTGTATCATGTCCAAAGAAACGTGCCACATGGCTAAAATGTCCAAGCTGAGGTTTTGTTATTCACAATGCAAATGATGCTCCAGCTGTTTCCTCAAATAACTGTTCCTTTGTGGTAGTCAATCTGGCCGTACTTATGGATCCTCTGAAGACACCTAGTGCTGGCTTTTAACTGATGTGTGGAATACAGGTTTGCTAAGAGCCCTTTTGGTCTGTCTTGAACACAGCAATAACGTGAAGATTAAAGTGTTCTGAACACAGTCCACTCATTTATATTCTAACAAAGTTCACTCACTGCCACGAGCACAAACGGTGGTAAATTTTGTGTAAATTTCCCAGCTGATGTCTGTTACCCTTGTTGGTGGCTGCAGGTGGAGCAGTCCAAGGTTCTGGTGAAGGAAGGAGGAGTCCAGCTTCTGCTCACCATTGTTGACACCCCGGGTTTCGGTGATGCTGTTGACAACAGTAACTGGTGAGTTTGAGCTGGCGACTGAACCATCAGTTTCAATTTATTAATTTATATAGCGCCAACTCACGACAAAGTCGCCCCAAGGCTCTTCACACAGTTCACAACACAAATTAATCTAAAATCAAAATTAAAAGCAAGAAAAGCACAATAAAAAGATAAAACACAGAAGAATAAAAGGAAATTACAAAGCAAACACAAACCATCTGCACACACGTGTAGAAACACACTTCCTGACATTTGTTTGCATCATCCTCAGCTGGCAACCTGTGATTGAGCACATCGACAGTAAATTTGAAGATTACCTGAACGCAGAGTCACGGGTCAACAGACGTCAGATGCCTGACAGCAGAGTGCACTGCTGCCTGTATTTCATTGCCCCCTCTGGACATGGGTAGGTATTACTGTGCCGCATACGAGGTATTACAAGTGTGATGTGAACGGTTTCCTGGCTAGTTACAGTGGTGTAAAAAAGTATTTAGTCAGCCCCTGATTGTGCAAGTTCTCCTACTTAGACGAGAGAGGGCTGTAATTTTCATCATAGGTACACTTCAACTATGAGAGACAAAATGAGAAAAAATCCAGGAAATCACATTGTAGGATTTTTAAAGAATTTATTTGTAAATTATGGTGGAAAATAAGTATTTCGTCAATAACAAAAGTTCAACTCAATACTTTGTAACATACAACCCCTGGCAATAATTATGGAATCACCGGCCTCGGAGGATGTTCATTCAGTTGTTTAATTTTGTAGAAAAAAAGCAGATCACAGACATGACACAAAACTAAAGTCATTTCAAATGGCAACTTTCTGGCTTTAAGAAACACTATAAGAAATCAAGAAAAAAAGATTGTGGCAGTCAGTAACGGTTACTTTTTTAGACCAAGCAGAGGGAAAAAAAATATGGAATCACTCAATTCTGAGGAAAAAATGATGGAATCATGAAAAACAAAAGAACACTCCAACACATCACTAGTATTTTGTTGCACCACCTCTGGCTTTTATAACAGCTTGCAGTCTCTGAGGCATGGACTTAATGAGTGACAAACAGTACTCTTCATCAATCTGGCTCCAACTTTCTCTGATTGCTGTTGCCAGATCAGCTTTGCAGGTTGGAGCCTTGTCATGGACCATTTTCTTCAACTTCCACCAAAGATTTTCAATTGGATTAAGAGCCGGACTATTTGCAGGCCATGACATTGACCCTATGTGTCTTTTTGCAAGGAATGTTTTCACAGTTTTTGCTCTATGGCAAGATGCATTATCATCTTGAAAAATGATTTCATCATCCCCAAACATCCTTTCAATTGATGGGATAAGAAAAGTGTCCAAAATATCAACGTAAACCTGTGCATTTATTGATGATGTAATGACAGCCATCTCCCCAGTGCCTTTACCTGACATGCAGCCCCATATCATCAATGACTGTGGAAATTTACATGTTCTCTTCAGGCAGTCATCTTTATAAATCTCACTGGAACGGCACCAAACAAAAGTTCCAGCATCATCACCTTGCCCAATGCAGATTCCAGATTCATCACTGAATATGACTTTCATCCAGTCATCCACAGTCCACGATTGCTTTTCCTTAGCCCATTGTAACCTTGTTTTTTTCTGTTTAGGTGTTAATGATGGCTTTCGTTTAGCTTTTCTGTATGTAAATCCCATTTCCTTTAGGCGGTTTCTTACAGTTCGGTCACAGATGTTGACTCCAGTTTCCTCCCATTCGTTCCTCATTTGTTTTGTTGTGCATTTTCGATTTTTGAGACATATTGCTTTGTTTTCTGTCTTGACACTTTGATGTCTTCCTTCGTCTACCAGTATATTTGCCTTTAACAACCTTTCCATGTTGTTTGTATTTGGTCCAGAGTTTAGACACAGCTGACTGTGAACAACTAACATCTTTTGCAACATTGCGTGATGATTTACCCTCTTTTAAGAGTTTGATAATCCTCTCCTTTGTTTCAATTGACATCTCACGTGTTGGAGCCATGATTCATGTCAGTCCACTTGGTGCAACAGCTCTCCAAGGTGTGATCACTCCTTTTTAGATGCAGACTAATGAGCAGATCTGATTTGATGCAGGTGTTAGTTTTGGGGATGAAAATTTACAGTGTGATTCCATAATTTATTCCTCAGAATTGAGTGATTCCATATTTTTTCCCTCTGCTTGGTCTAAAAAAGTAACCGTTACTGACTGCCACAATTATTTTTCCTGATTTCTTATAGTGTTTCTTAAAGCCAGAAAGTGGCCATTTGAAATGACTTTAGTTTTGTGTCATGTCTGTCATCTGCTTTTTTCTACAATATTAAACAACTGAATGAACATCCTCCGAGGCCGGTGATTCCATAATTATTGCCAGGGGTTGTAATCTTTGTTGGCAATGACAGAGGTCAAACGTTTCCTGTAAGTCTTCACCAGGTTTGCACACACTGTAGCTGGTATTTTCGTCCATTCCTCCATGCAGATCTCCTCTAGAGCAGTGATGTTTTCTCTCTCTGGAAAAGAAACATTGTGCTGTTCAAACAGGATTTCAGAAAAGATTATATGCCTTTTTTTCTTTCATTAATCTAGACTTTCTTTCATTAAAAAAAAAGACGTGGCTTTGAATGAATTCAGGCTACATGAATTTACACAACAATGTAAATTAGTTTTTATTAATGTAGACTTTTTTTCATGGGAAAAAATACATTGTGGCTTTGAGTGGATTTACAGGAATTTACACAAGAATGTGTGACTTTTTATTAGGTATGTTATTGATATTTTACCCTGATTTTTTTTTTTTTCTCTACAGTCTTTAGCTGTGGTTTTTGCAATACTTTAACAGTTTTTTCAATCTTCATGAACTTCATGTAGTTTAATTGTTCTGAGTTAATGCATAATTTGGTTTACAATTAAAAGGAAAATCATTCCGGGTCCTACTTCCACGTCATATTCTGTTATTTCAACATGATCATTGAAGGTTCAAATGAAAGGTTGAAAATGAAAGGAGATGTTGAAAATGTATCAGTAGATGAACATTTTATTTGGTTTCTGGGGTTCCACAAGGCCCTAGACCCCAGCTCCTGGGGGAGCTGCACCCCCCAGACCCCCTGCAAATTTTCCTCAGATTTCACAATTTTCATTTCACAGCCCTGGTCTTGGCCATGGTTGAGTTTGGAGTCTGATTGTTTGAGGCTGTGGACAGGTGTCTTTTATACAGATAAGTTCCAACAGGTGCCATTAATACAGGAAACAGGTCGAGGACAGAAGAGCTTCTTAAAGAAGAAGTTACAGGTCTGTGAGAGCCAGAAATCTTGCTTGTTTGTGGGTGACGAAATACTTATTTTCCACCATAATTTACAAATAAATTCTTTAAAAATCCTCCAATGTGATTTCCTGGATTTTTTTTCCTCATTTTGTCTCTCATAGTGTACCTATGATGAAAACTACAGACCTCTCTCATCTTTCTAAGTAGGAGAACTTGCACAATGAGGGACTGACTGAATACTTTTTTGCCCCACTGTACAGATCATACACGCCCTGGATTTGTAAAATCACAACTGACTTTAGGGCTCTGGGACCCCTAAAGTCCCCCTTAAAGGGGGTGCCAGAGATTTTGTCTGTTGTGAGGTTATCAAAATTGAAAGTTCGCTTCTCACAAGAAGATCACTTTTGATGAAAGAAAAAGAAAAGGATGGAAAAACTATCATCCCCCCCCCCCTTCCCCCCCCCCAAAAAAAAGAATAAAGGAATGAGTCATATAACAAATGACAAGAAAAATACCTCCTGTGTTTCTGGAGTACAAGTTGGAGCTGTTTTGACGAGTTTGGGAGTTCCTGTGTGTGTACTCTGGTGCAAACGTCATACTGAAAATCACACATTTGATCACATTCATAACAATAATTATAACGACAATTCAAAAAGTACAAAAACAAAAGTATTTGGCCACTTGCTATTTCATGTATTTTCTTTCACCAAAACATCAAATCTAGGCTGCTTCTCAGATGTACCTTCTGGCAAACTGTAGCTGAACTTTCAGGTCTTCTTTTTAATAAAACCCTCCTCTACATCACTTCATCAGGAAGCTGTATAACTGAGGATACAAAATGCAAAACAGTTTCTCCAACCACAGCCGCAGAAGCCTGTAACTTCTTCTGGGTTGTCTGGGTGTCTTGGTGGCTTTCCCCACTCTATTCCTTCTTGCACAGTCACTCAGTTTTTGAGAACTGTCTACTCAACACAGATTTACCATAGAGTGTCAAACTGTTTGTATTTCTTCATAACTGATAACTAAGACATATTCAGTGACTTGGAAATGTTCATGTATCCATCCCCTGACTTGGCTGAAGAAAACTAGCAATTAAACTGATTATTTACAGGTATTATACCAAAGGGGCTGATTACTTATGAAACCCATCATCTTGGCTTTTATATTTTTAAGTAATTTATATCAAGTTGTAAAGATTTGCTTTGAGTTTGGGTTTAAGGACAATAATTTTTTTAAATTTTATTTATTTATTTATTTATTTATTTGTAGTTTTTGTATTTTTTGTATTTGAAATGGCAAAAACAAATTAAAATGTGTGAAACACCAAGTGGCCAAATACTTTTGGACTGAATTGTATTTTTATGGGGCCTTCCCAGGAATCAACACAATAAACAAAAATGAACAATAATAAAAGTACATGACAACAGAACAAAAACATTGCAAATGAAAAAACTGAAAAACTGAAAAAATCTACTCATGTTTTTATTAGTATAATGTTTCCAACACTGTGGGTCAGTGTTGATCTGCTTCGGATAGCCTACAGTATGTTGTGCGTTACATGTTTCTTTGTCCATTTTAATACCTCAACTTATTTTTGGAATTTAAAAGTCCTGCTGTTGAGTAACAGCACACACTGTATTGTGCACATGTGCTACACCAAGTTTCTGTCTCTTGTTAGACTTGCCTCCAGACGAACACTGTGTTTAAAAATGGTGCTCTTTATTTTCGGGTGTAACTTGTAAATGTTGTGTTGTCTTCAAGAGGCATTTTTTAACATTCATCTTGTGCTCTGGAAATTCTATTTTACAGTTTTTTGCTAAGATGTTAACACACTAAATCGTGTTTTTGTGCCATAGAACATGTCAGTCTACTGTCACACAAGATTCAGTACCAAGAGCAACCAAGTTTGTTTTTGCTGGGGTTCCTGTACCATTTCCTTACTGCCTGCACAGAAAACAGTTGGAGCTATATTTGAATGCAGTTTCACCTCCAAAACCAGCTGTGAACTCAAATTTAATAAGTTTGTCGTGTGTGTATACACTTTATATGTATGTGTGTGTGTCTGTGTGTGTATATATACAACCCCTGGCAAAAATGATGGAATCACCGGCCTCGGAGGATGTTCATTCAGTTGTTCAATTTTGTAGAAAAAAAGCAGATCACAGACATGACACAAAACTAAAGTCATTTCAAATGGCAACTTTCTGGCTTTAAGAAACACTATAAGAAATCAGGAAAAATAATTGTGGCAGTCAGTAACGGTTACCTTTTTAGACCAAGCAGAGGGAAAAAAAATATGGACTCACTCAATTCTGAGGAATAAATGATGGAATCACCCTGTAAATTTTCATCCCCAAAACTAACACCTGCATCAAATCAGATCTGCTCGTTAGTCTGCATCTAAAAAGGAGTGATCACACCTTGGAGAGCTGCTGCACCAAGTGGACTGACATGAATCATGGCTCCAACACGAGAGATGTCAATTGAAACAAAGGAGAGGATTATCAAACTCTTAAAAGAGGGTAAATCATCACGCAATGTTGCAAAAGATGTTGGTTGTTCACAGTCAGCTGTGTCTAAACTCTGGACCAAATACAAACAACATGGGAAGGTTGTTAAAGGCAAACATACTGGTAGACCAAAGAAAACATCAAAGCGTCAAGACAGAAAACCTAAAGCAATATGTCTCAAAAATCGAAAATGCACAACAAAACAAATGAGGAACGAATGGGAGGAAACTGGAGTCAACATCTGTAACCGAACTGTAAGAAACCGCCTAAAGGAAATGGGATTTACATACAGAAAAGCTAAACGAAAGCCGTCATTAACACCTGAACAGAAAAAACAAGGTTACAATGGGCTAAGGAAAAGCAGTCATGGACTGTGGATGACTGGATGAAAGTCATATTCAGTGATGAATCTGGAATCTGCATTGGGCAAGGTGATGATGCTGGAACTTTTGTTTGGTGCCGTTCCAGTGAGATTTATAAAGATGACTGCCTGAAGAGAACATGTAAATTTCCACAGTCATTGATGACTGATATGGGGCTGCATGTCAGGTAAAGGCACTGGGGAGATGGCTGTCATTACATCATCAATAAATGCACAAGTTTACGTTGATATTTTGGACACTTTTCTTATCCCATCAATTGAAAGGATGGTTGGGGATGATGAAATCATTTTTCAAGATGATAATGCATCTTGCCATAGAGCAAATCTGTGAAAACATTCCTTGCAAAAAGACACATAGGGTCAATGTCATGGCCTGCAAATAGTCCAGCTCTTAATCCAATTGAAAATCTTTGGAAGTTGAAGAAAATGGTCCATGACAAGGCTCCAACCTGCAAAGCTGATCTGGCAACAGCAATCAGAGAAAGTTGGAGCCAGATTGATGAAGAGTACTGTTTGTCACTCATTAAGTCCATGCCTCAGAGACTGCAAGCTGTTAGAAAAGCCAGAGGTGGTGCAACAAAATACTAGTGATGTGTTGGAGTGTTCTTTTGTTTTTCATGATTGCATCATTTTTTTCCTCAGAATTGAGTGAGTCCATATTTTTTTCCCTTTGCTTGGTCTAAAAAAGTAACCGTTACTGACTGCCACAATTTTTTTTCTTGATTTCTTATAGTGTTTCTTAAAGCCAGAAAGTTGCCATTTGAAATGACTTTAGTTTTGTGTCATGTCTGTGATCTGCTTTTTTTCTACAAAATTAAACAACTGAATGAACATCCTCCGAGGCTGGTGATTCCATAATTTTTGCCAGGGGTTGTGTATATATATATATATATATATATATATATATATATATATATATATATATACACGAGGTCTGTTAGAAAAGTATCCGGCCTTTTTTTTTTTTTTTTTTTTTTTTTTGCAAAAAACTGATGGATTTGAATCACGTGTGCTTGCATGAGCAAACCTTGAACCTTCGTTCGCATGCGTGAATTTTTTCACGCCTGTCGATTGCATCATTTTCTGGCAAGATGCATTTGTGTGGGACGTGTGTCGTGCTTCGGTGGTTTTTCATTGCAAGGAAAAAGACGGAACGACTGGAGCAGCGCCGCATCAAATTTTATCAGAAACTGGATGACAGCCAGGTGGAAACCATTCGTAAGATTCAGACGGCTGTCGGTGACTCTTCAGTCGTGTGACTATCCGAGAAATTGTGGAAGAGGTGGGCATGTCACAACATGTCACAGCATGTCCTGTGAGACATCAACACAAAGGTGCTTTTGCTGTGCCGTCAGCAGCTTCGGCACGAATTTCACTGCCACTCTTTTTATGGCCAAATCTTCTGTCACAGTGGAATGTGCCGATAAAGTGCTAATGTCCACCTCTTCCGCAATTTCTCGGATAGTCACACGACGGTCCCGCATCACCACAGTGTTCACTTTGTCAATGATCTGGTCATTTCAGCATGTTGATGGCCGATCGTAGTGCGGCTCACTCTCCACCGTTGTGCGGACATCTTTAAACCGGTTGTACCGCTCCTTAATCTGTGTGATGCCCACAGGATCGTCACCGAAAGCCATCTGAATAATCCGAATGGTTTCCACCTGGCTGTCGCCCAGTTTCTGGCAAAATTTGATGCGGCGCTGCTCCAGTCGTTCCGCCATTTTCCTTGGAATGAAAAACCGAGAGACTCCACCCATCCTCACACAAAGGCTGCTTACCAGCAAATGACGCAATCGACAGGCGTGAAAAAATTCACACATGCGCACGAGGGTTCAAGGTTGGCTCATGCAAGCACACGTGATTCAAATCCATCAGGTTTTTGAAAAAAATAAAAAGGTTGGATACTTTTCTAACAGACTTTGTATATATGAGTTCAGGTACAGAAGAGGAGGACACATCCTGGGAACATATCTATCAAATAATCTGCATCTTGAGTGACCCAGAACTAGTCCCACAAAAAAGTACAAACTGCAAACAGGTGTTTGCATTCAAGGAGCACCAAATTATGCAAATTAAGCATCTAGGGTTTGCCAGGAGTAAAGAGGGGGAACAAAGGTCTGTAATGAATTCCATAAAATGCAACTTACAATCGCCCTTCCCGGCCAAGTGTGAGCATCAAAATAGTTATAAATAAATAATAATAGTTATAAAGTGAACAAAATTTGTATCTTCAAAGTAGAATTTCTCAAGAATGTACCTGCCCTAGAACGTGCTTGTGTGTAGAATTTTTTTCTCCCTGATACATATGAAGTGTATGACTAGCTGGAATCTGTTGAGAGTTACTGATATATCATGTGTATATAGTCTCTGTAATGCTACTTACTTTCATCTTTAATTGAAACAAACAAGTGTTTGTGTGCCTTTGTCTTCAAAAAAATGGGTGGTTGGAGTTCTGGGTTAATAGCTTATACATAATAGAGTTTGAATGCCCCTGCGAGCATTGTACCTGTGTGCCTCACATAGCATTAAGTTACCTGAATTTATTGTCATTGTCATTACACGAGTGCAACAACAACGACATTAAGCATAATATTAAGGATAATACTGAATTTCATTTTTTGACCAAAGTGAAACACAGGCGCTACCCCTGATTGTGCACTTACTGAATGAATTAAAAACCAAATTACTCATGAATATACCCAGATATTGCATGTGAAAAGTCACTGAACATTTCCTGTAATATTCTCTACCAAATATACAAAAATCACACCCACCCTTTTTGTAGGACACGCAAACACACAATGTATTATGTATATGTCTAGTAGAATACATGTTTGAACTTATTTTAAAACTTCTCTAATCCACACAGGGTCTAAATAAATGCTGAGCGATGTGACATTGCAGCTGCCACTCTGAGTGAAGGCAGTGTGACGTACACCATGATGGCAGAAAACGCTCCCAGACATTTGTATTTCTGTATGAATCTAATCTGTGTGGCTTCTTTTTCTTATATTTTGTAAAATTTAGAAATAAATAAGGTTCAAGGTCTGGCTTAGATTTGACTGCCAAAATGGCCAAATTTTCAACATTACATAATTCAATGAAATTTCATTGATTCTAAAGTAAAAACAAAAGACCAGATATCAACACAATATTCTAACTTGTGATACGGCATATTGATGGTCTCATCAAGTTAGGTTTTCAGGCATCTATGATGAAAATTGACAAAATTTTAACACATTTGCCTTTCACAGTAGGTGGAGTCACTATTTGGACTCCAGCTTTTACAAAACTGAGGATTCAGCACTTCCCACTGGCTTATCTGCTTTATCTTGTTTTGTTGATTAAAATGGTCTATAACACTTGCATGTCAGTACCATACTTAGTGTCATATATTAGAAATAAAAGTAAATCTTACCTTTGTTTGGAGAACTCATGGCTATTTTTGTCACCACACTTTAGGAGACACCAGGTCACTTAGAAACCGGAAAGTTAGAGGAATCCTTAAAAACTGGATCCCATGCAAAACAACATCTTATACACAATAGGTTAAAACCTTAAAATACATCAATGTGTTGATGCTGTGTGATACAGACCTCCTGACATCATGAAGTGCAAAACTTTTTGTCACCAAAAAAATGCAGTTGTTTACTTTTTTTTTTACACATATATTGCCAATTAATGAGTACAAAAATGCATCATACATACACACACCATGGGAAAGAAGACAATTTTTTGCTCTGGATAGACATGTTGATTATTAGTTTTGTCTATTTATATCGCGCTGAGAATTTTTTTTCACACTTGTGGCAGTAACTTTTAAGTCAGACCTTGAACCTTGTCATAAGCACATTTATGAATGAATGAATGAATGAATTTATTTGGCACACAGACTCAACAATAACAAAAAACTGATACACCAGGCAATTCCACAGTGACGTGTGACCAAAAGGGGGTGAGCAGAAGCAAAGCTTATAAACGCCCACCCCTTATATACATACATACATACACATTACCAACCCCCAGAGCAAGCACACAGGTGACAGTGATAAGGAAAAACTCCCTCTGATGTATTGAGGAAGAAACCTCAAGCAGACCAGACTCCAAGGGGTGACCCTCTGCTTGGGCCATGATACAAACACATTTAACAACAAACTCAAATCCCATTATCATAAACATCTCTAGTGAACACCATATCTTTATATAAATATTTAAATCTGTGAATATTTGGACATTGTTTGAGTTCTTCTGTTAGATTATTCTATTTTTGGGGGTTGGGGGAGCACAAATAGTGTTTACTGTTTATTTTGAACATGTGACATAAGGTAAGTGAAGCGTGAAAAAGACACGACAAACCCAATATAATTAGACAAATAAAAACAGAAGACAAATAATTAACACTATGTATCCAACATAGTGAAGCATCAGCTTATTTATCCCAACCTTTTCTCCCCCACTACCAATTATTACATATGCCCCAAATATGTATCTACACATAGACACATACATATATACACATACCTACATACATATGCAATGTGTGTGATTTTATGCTACATATTTCCAAGATAGAAAAACAAAGTGCACACAACTAAACAATGATCAACAAAACACCCTAACCCTCAACACCCTTCCTCCTCCTTTTACCTAGAAAAAACCACGTGCCTATACCGCTGCTTAAACTGGTTCATGCTTGAGCTCCACCCTCAGTCTGTTCCACATCCTCACTCCACAAACAGAAATACAAAAACCTTTTAATGTTGTACGTGCCCACTGATGTTTTAAGTTAAACTCCCCCCTCAGATTATAATCCCCTACTCTATTAAAGAACATGTTTTTAATGTTTCCAGGAAGTAAATTGTTTAGTGCTTTATACACGATTTGTACTGTTTGAAAATGAACCAGATCAGTAAATTTTAAAATTTTTGGTTTTAAGAATAGTGAATTTGTGTGATCTCTATAACCAGTATTATGAATTATTCTTATAGCTCTTTTCTGCAGTATGAATAATGGTTGTGTTGTACATTTATAATTATTGCCCCAGACTTCTGCACAGTAGTATAAATATGGTGAGATCAGTGAGCAGTGGAGAATGCAGAATGAGTTGTGGTCCAGAATGTATTTAACTTTGTTCAGAACTGAAATGCTTCTTGACAGTTTGCTCTGTATATCTTTTATATGGGACTTCCAGTTTATTTTATCATCAATTATCACCCCAAGAAACTTAGTTTCATATACTCTTTCAATATCCACCCCCCGTACTTGTAACTGTACTTGTATGTCTTTATTACAATTGCCAAAAAACATATATTTTGTTTTACTTAAGTTTAATGATAATTTGTTTCTGACAAACCACATTTTCAGCTTTCCCATTTCTGTAATGATGTTCCTTAGAAGTTTCTGCAAATCCCCCCAGAACAAAAAATGCTTGTGTCATCTGCAAATAATACTAATTTTAATATCTTGAACACATTAAAAATATCATTTATATAAAGTAAAAAGAGTTTCAGACCCAATACTGACCCCTGTGGGACACCACAAGCAATGTCCAAGCATTGGACATTGCTTGGACAAACTTCACAAATTGTTTTCTGTTACTCAAATAACTTCTCGCCCAGTGCAACACTAATCCCCTGATCCCACACCGTTCAGGTTTATTGATTGATATATCATGATTGATTGTGTCGAAAGCTTTTTTAAGGTCTATGAATATTCCAACTTAATATAATTTATGATGTATGGCATTTGTGATCTCCTCAACTGATTCTATTAATGCCAGTGATGTTGAACTATTTGCTCTAAATCCATATTGACTGTCAATAAGTAATTTATGTTTGTTTATGAATTTATCTAATCTATTGTTGAATATTTTTTCTAATATTTTGGAAAATTGTGGAAGCAGAGAAACAGGCCTATAATTTGTGAAGTGGTGTCTATCCCCAGTCTTATACAGCGGCACAACTTTGGCTATTTTCATTTTATTGGGAAATTTGCTGGTTTGAAATGACAAATTACAAATATATGTTAATGGTTCTGAAATCCCTTCAATGACCTGTTTTACAACTATCATGTCAATTTCATTTAAATCAGTAGATGTTTTGTATTTGCAGTTGTTAACAATATCTATTTCTTTTTCTTCAACTGCTGTGAGGAACATTGAACAGGGATTCCTCTCTATAAGATTATCATTCCAGTCCTCAGATAACAATGAATCAGGATTTTTTTTTTCTGCCAAGTTAGGTCCAACATTTACAAAAAAAATGATTAAAGCCATTAACCACCTCATCCATATTTTCCTTTCTAATATTGTCATTAGTGAAATATTGAGGATAGCTCTGCTGTTTTGTACCATTTTTAATAATGCTATTTAATATATCCCATATTCCTTTGATATTATTTTTGTTATTATATAATATCTTACTATAGTATTTCTTCCTACATACCTTTATAATATTAGTTAACTTATTTTTATATTTCTTATATCTATTTTCTGCCTCCTTAGTCCTTAGTTTTATGAATTCTTTATATAGTGTATTTTTCTTTTTACATGCATTTTGTAATCCTTTCGTCAACCATGGTCAAACTTTGAATTTTTGTTTTCTACTGTATTGTTTTATTGGACAATTTTGTTCATATAGTGATGTAAATATTTTTATAAAAGCTCCATATGCTCTATCAACATCACCTTCACTGTATACCTCTTTTCAGTTTTGCACCCGTAAATCATACTTCAGTGTATTCATCTTTTCCTCTGTCCGCTCTCGCCTGTATTTTAGTTTTTCCTCTGGCTGATTCCTCCAGTGGTTTCTATTATAAACAATGAAAACTGGTAAGTGGTCACTGATGTCATTGATTAGTAATCCACTCACTGTATTGTTTTCAGTATCATTGGTGAATATATTATTGATTAAGGTGGCACAATGGGATGTAATTCTACTTGGCCTAGTGATTTTTGGATATAAACTCATGCTGTACATTGTATTGATAAATTCATCTGTTATTTTATACCTGTTTGGATTAAGCAGCTCAATATTTAAGTCACCACAAATGAAGACAACTTTTTGATTGGTTTTTGAGAACATTTCTCCATCCAGTCAGTGAATGTTTCAATACTTGACCCTGGTGCTCTATATATACAGCTGACTATTACATTTTTATTTTTTCCTTCACATATTTCAGTGATAGTTTAGTCAAGCAGCTGAAATGTGTGTGTCCGGGTGGGGGGGGTGTTGCTGCTCGTCTGCAGGGTACAGCTATTTTTTATACTAAGCTAGATCAATGCAACGATAACAACACTCTGTTCCAGATCGTACCAAAGCTGTGGGTGGATAATGACATTATCGGCTCATCTCCGGCCTGCCTGTGACGAGGCATTATAGAGTATCAGTGTCTGCACAAAGTATAGCTAACATCCAGAGAACACTTGCAAGTGACAATAATAAATATTGCCATAGTAATAATAATTTCGAGAGCTGAGGGAGCAGCTCTTTAATTTAGCAACCCCTCACTCAGTGTTCTTTCCAGCAGTGCAAGATCTCATTTCCTTCAGTGAGTACTGTGGTGCCATCAGCAGAAAGGATCGAGTTTTAGTGAGATCTTTGCAGCCCATAAATGGTTTTTAGCGCTTGGTGGAACCCTCTTATATCACCTTGGTCAGCCAGAGATTGGATTTCTTCTGTTTTGTTGGTCCACCATGTGTCTTTCATGAGTTGGAGTTCTCTTTGGAGCATGGCCATGCTCTGGACAAAGGTTTCTTTAGCTCTGGGACAGTCCAGTTTAGCCATCTACAACCCCTGGCAAAAATGATGGAATCACCGGCCTCGGAGGATGTTCATTCAGTTGTTTAATTTTGTAGAAAAAAAGCAGATCACAGACATGACACAAAACTAAAGTCATTTCAAATGACAACTTTCTGGCTTTAAGAAACACTATAAGAAATCAGGAAAAAAAATGTGGCAGTCAGTAACGGTTACTTTTTTAGACCAAGCAAAGGGAAAAAATATGGAATCACTCAATTCTGAGGAATAAATGATGGAATCATGAAAAACAAAAGAACGCTCCAACACATCACTAGTATTTTGTTGCACCACCTCTGGCTTTTATAACAGCTTGCAGTCTCTGAGGCATGGACTTAATGAGTGACAAACAGTACTCTTCATCAATCTGGCTCCAACTTTCTCTGATTGCTGTTGCCAGATCAGCTTTGCAGGTTGGAGCCTTGTCATGGACCATTTTCTTCAACTTCCACCAAAGATTTTCAATTGGATTAAGATCCGGACTATTTGCAGGCCATGACATTGACCCTATGTGTCTTTTTGCAAGGAATGTTTTCACAGTTTTTGCTCTATGGCAAGATGCATTATCATCTTGAAAAATGATTTCATCATCCCCAAACATCCTTTTCAATTGATGGGATAAGAAAAGTGTCCAAAATATCAACGTAAACTTGTGCATTTATTGATGATGTAATGACAGCCATCTCCCCAGTGCCTTTACCTGACATGCAGCCCCATATCATCAATGACTGTGGAAATTTACATGTTCTCTTCAGGCAGTCATCTTTATAAATCTCATTGGAACGGCACCAAACAAAAGTTCCAGCATCATCACCTTGCCCAATGCAGATTTGAGATTCATCACTGAATATGACTTTCATCCAGTCATCCACAGTCCACGATTGCTTTTCCTTAGCCCATTGTAACCTTGTTTTTTTCTGTTTAGGTGTTAGTGATGGCTTTCGTTTAGCTTTTCTGTATGTAAATCCCATTTCCTTTAGGCGGTTTCTTACAGTTCGGTCACAGACGTTGACTCTAGTTTCCTCCCATTCGTTCCTCATTTGTTTTGTTGTGCATTTTCAATTTTTGAGACATATTGCTTTAAGTTTTCTGTCTTGACGCTTTGATGTCTTCCTTGGTCTACCAGTATGTTTGCCTTTAACAACCTTCCCATGATGTTTGTATTTGGTCCAGAGTTTAGACACAGCTGACTGTGAACAACCAACATCTTTTGCAACATTGCGTGATGATTTACCCTCTTTTAAGAGTTTGATAATCCTCTCCTTTGTTTCAATTGACATCTCACGTGTTGGAGCCATGATTCATGTCAGTCCACTTGGTGCAACAGCTCTCCAAGGTGTGATCACTCCTTTTTAGATACAGACTAACGAGCAGATCTGATTTGATGCAGGTGTTAGTTTTTGGGATGAAAATTTACAGGGTGATTCCATAATTTATTCCTCAGAATTGAGTGAGTCCATATTTTTTTCCCTCTGCTTGGTCTAAAAAAGTAACCGTTACTGACTGCCACAATTTTTTTTTTCCTGATTTCTTATAGTGTTTCTTAAAGCCAGAAAGTTGCCTTTTGAAATGACTTTAGTTTTGTGTCATGTCTGTGATCTGCTTTTTTTCTACAAAATTAAACAACTGAATGAACATCCTCCGAGGCCGGTGATTCCATAATTATTGCCAGGGGTTGTAGGTCTGCTGTGCCTTCCTCTTCTGCTGAATGACTTTGTTGGTGGTGTCATCATTGTCATTGAACCAGTCAGCATTCCTCTGTTTCTGGTGGCCAAGTTTCTCTTTCACCTGGGCATGAAGGCAAGACCTTGAAGTTGGTCCATCTCTGTTCTGCAGTGGTGATATAACTTGTATTTTAGTTGTTGCAGAATCCAGATGACAGCTCTGATCTTGTTTCCCTCCTTAGAAAGTGAATTGTGGCTTTCATGTTGCATCTGATCATGTAGTGATCTGTGCCAACTTCTGGGCCTCACATTGCTCTACTAACACACACACACGTCACTGATGTTAACCAGGATGTAATCTAGCAGGTACCAGTGTCCTGATCTTGGGTATTTTCCATGAGAAGAAGTGAAATTCTGGAGTGTTGAAGGAGGTCTTTGTGATGGAGAGTTGACACACTCTGCACAGCTGAATACAACGCTCCCCACTGCTGTTATAGGAACCGTGACCGTGCTTCCAGAGAACTTCAGGCCCTGATGCCCAGTCACTTTGAACCTCAGCAACCTCAGGATTTCAAGCACGCCAGCATCATTCCAATCTTCAAGAAGAAAGGAAACTTCAAGTCTGTGATAACTATCGAGGCATCTCACTCCTGTCCATTGCAGGATTCAAGTACTCTGCAAAGTCATCTTACACCAAATGTAACCCATCATGGATGCAGGTCTTCCAGAATCACAGTGCAGATTCTGGAGCTTAAGATCAACAGTTGACTTGATCTTCACCCTTCAGCAGCTGCAGGAGAAATCAGCTGAGCAACACAGGCCCTTGCACACCATAGTCATTGATTTCACAAAGACATTCGACACAGTCAGCAGACAATGCCTCTCTGCTGAGGAAATATGGACGCCATCCCGGAATCACAAGCTTGCTCAATCAACTGCACACCAGCATGATGGCCCAAGTCTCTGTTGGAGGCTTGACATCTGCCAAGTTCAGCGTCAACCAAGGTGTGAAGCAGGGATGTGTGTACTCGCACCATCTCTCTTCTCTCTGTACCTCACAGTGGTCTTGGAACTCTCTGCCTTTACCAAAGGAGTGTACATCACCACCCACTCAGATGGCCAGCTCTTCAACATAAGATGCCTGAAGGCTGGCACAAGAATATGGACCATCTGTGCAGGAGAACGGCTCTGTGCGGACGGCGCTGGTATGATATCTCATTCTGCAGAGGAGCGCCAGAGCATGCTTGACTCCTTCAACAGTGCAGCGTCTAACCTTGGTCTGACTATCGACATCACCAAGACGGAAGTCATGGTCCAGCTTGCTCCCAGAACCTGTGCTCCACAGCCGGACATCATCCTTCACAGGAACAGCCTCGCCTCTGTCGAGCACTTCACCTACCTGGGCAGCACACCCTCCCAAGACAACAACCTGGAGAAAGAAGTGGAGAAGTGAGTCAGCGCAGCCTCTGCTGCCTTCAGTAAACTTCACACCAAGGTGTGGAACTGCCCTGGCATCAGGATGCAAACCAAGTCCAAAGTATACTGTGCCATTGTCCTGTCATGTCTCTTGTATTCATCAGAGATCTACCTCCTGTATCGCTGCCACATCCAGAGACTGCAACACACTCAGATGTCTCAGCTCAGACAGTTGGTGAAAATCCACTGGAGAGATGGAGTCTTGAATGCCAAGGTGACACTGTGAACCAAAATAGGCCATGTAGTGCCTATGGATGACTCCCAATTACCCAAGGCAGTGTTCTATGGTGAGCTTAAGGAGGGGAAGAGTTGATCAGCCCAAGCTACATGTCAAAGACATGGGAGAAGGATGCTCCAGACCGAACAGCCTGGCGCTGCCATGTGAGTCAATCACTCGAGATGATCGATGACCACTTGGAAGAAGAGACCAGACAACAAAGTCAGCATCGTGTGACTGGAGTCTCCTCACCTGCTTCAACAGGTCCCAGCTCTCTCTCCGGGCCCAACTGTAGCAGGATCTCCCATCACATCGGACTGTACTCGCACCAAAGAAGTTGCCGTCCTACTCAGCGATGAGGGGCAGCTGATGATGATGATGAATAATTTAATTAGTACACTCTGATCATCAAGGTATTTCAGAAACATTTAGTTTATGATATTAATGTTAAACAGAAAGAGCTCATCAGGCAGCATGTGCTGTTGCTGTGGGTCATCATATTTACAACCATATGGAACCTCTTTGGGTCCACCCCACCTCCAAAATGGAACCATCAACTGTATCAGGAGAAGGAGGAGGAGGATGAAGTCTTTTATTATCATGTAGATTAATGTCTTGTGCATTTTACCGTCCTGAGTTAGACACAATCTAACCACTAGGGGCAGTGTGCAGCCACAGTCTGGCACCCTTGGACCAACTCCAGATGTAGAGATGCTGTCTTGGTCAGGGCCAGAGAAAGGAGCAGACCCTAAATTATCATGTTTTTGACTGTGGGAGGAAACCACAGACATGGGGAGAACATACACACTCCACGTAGAAAGGACCAGGGCATGGGTGGAATCCAACCCCAAACCTTGCTGTGAGGGAAGAGTGCTAACAACTTAGCCACTGTACTACCCATCTATTGCAGCCAGAGGGTAGAAATGGAGGAATAAAGCCTTTGTCAGTTCTGAGTGTTTGTGGGGTTGATGGGTTTTCCAGCTGGTGGGTGTGTGAGAGGACTGGTGTTGTGAAAGTGTAGTGACACGGACCCACAACAGGGGGCGCAAATGAACGGACAATAGAAGGAGTCAAATTTGAACACTTTACTGTTGTGAATGCCACAACCATACACAGCAGATTATAGAATGATACAAAGTCAATGGATAAAGGTGTCGTGTGGGCAGGCTCGACGATAGGAGACGTCCGTCTAGAGAAGAACCGGAACCACACGATTTCCTCCGCCACCGAACCCGAAGGATACTGGAGCCGCCAGGTCCTGAGTCCCTCAGGTGGCCACCGTCTCCGCGTGTTGGATCTGGTACTGCTGGCGAAGAGCAAAGACAGTCAAGTGTGGGTGTGTGTACACCCAGTAACAACAATGGTGGGAATTCCACCTCCACCTCAAATCACACACTCGTGCAGCTCCTGTTTAAGCACTTATCTGGAAAGAGTGAGAGGCAAAGACGTCGGCACTCTCACAAACCCCCAATCAGCTGACAAGGCACCACAGGACAACGGCTGCTAACAGAGCACACGTAAATTATTATTCCTTTAGTACGGCAGAGAATATTACCTCCTTAGAAGAACGATATCTCAGCGACGTGGTGGAGGTGTCATCCTGCTTTTATCCGGGATGAAGTGCAGATGATAAGTGACAGCTGTCACAGTTGATGAGTGACAGCTGTCACCTCGGCTGTTCCTGTGAGGCGGCAGCGCCCTCTAGTGCCTGAAGCCCGCACGTCAGGCAGGGCGCCCTCTGCTGGTGGGCCAGCAGTACCTCCTCTTCTGGCGGCCCACACAACAACTGGGGTCTGATCCAAGAGGGTTCGGTGGATTTGATCAGGTCAGCTGCATATGTTGGGGTCAGAAGAGCTTTGAAGGATGGGAGAAGGATTTGGAAATAGGTGAAGGTTGTGTAGGATGTGGATAAAGATGTGCAGTGAGGACTCTGTTTGTGTGCACAGCTTTTGAAACACATCACTGCATAATGTGAGCCACAGTATTAAAACATCCTGATTTCCCCGGAATCTAGTTTGTCTACCTCAAATTCTGAACAACATTTTAAGAACCTTAACTTCATCCTGGGATGGATTTTTTTAAGGCACAGCTAACATTAAAATGCATTTGGACACACTATAATATTTATACTAAAGATTTTTTGTGTTTTTGAAGAAGAGCTCGTACTAACATAGTTTCTGTTAAATGTTGGCAGAGCAGAGCCATGACAGTAAAAATGCTTAACGTTGGCCGGTGGGTTCTTGACATAATAAAGTTGAAGGTCAGAGGCAGGAAATTAAAGTGTGAACACCACAGATGGTGTTCTGTGTCCTGGCAGAGACTCTGGATACACGAGTGCCGTTAAATGCTTTTGTTATTGGTGTTTTGTCTGACGTGTGCTGATATTTGGCTCTGAACGTGAGCGTTGATGTCGTGTTTTTAATATCAGTGAAGTGATAACACATCTGTAAAATGCAATAAAGTTTGATTCCTGCACTGAGTGATTTCTCCAGCTAGTAAAACATCTGAACTTGTTTATCTCACACACGTGTGTGAGCCTATGTTAGAAACATTTGATTTGGCAGAGCGGCTTTATAACACTGAGGTGTAACTTGTATCTCACTCTGTTCCATTTTCAAGCTGACTGTGAGCTGGTTTGTCTCCTGTTCAGACAAGTGTGTCTGTGAATAACTGTCCACCTGTCAGCGACTTCAGTCTGCACACAGCATGACGTCCCACAGGGCCACGGCAGCGTCACACCTCCTGCAAACAAAAAATTTACGGGGTGGTGTGTGTGTGTGTGTGTGTGTGTGTCTGCGTGCGTGCGTGCGTGTGTGTGCGTGCGTGTATGTATATATGTATGTATATATATATATATATATATATATATACGTATATATATATATATACATATGTACATGTATGTATGTGTATATATATATATATATATATATATATACATATGTACATGTATGTATGTGTATATATATATATATATATATATATATATACATATGTACATGTATGTATGCATATATATATATATGCATATGTACATGTATGTATGTGTGTATATATATATATATATACATATGTACATGTATGTATGTGTGTATATATATATATATATATACATATGTACATGTATGTATGTGTGTATATATATATATATATACATATGTACATGTATGTATGTGTGTATATATATATATATATATATATATATATACATATGTACATGTATGTATGTGTGTATATATACATATATATATATATATACATATGTACATGTATGTATGCATGTGATATATATATATATATATATATACATATGTACATGTATGTATGCATATATATACGTGTATATATATACATACATATGTACATGTATGTATGTATGTATATACGTGTATATATATACATACATATGTACATGTATGTATGTATATATATATATATATATATATATATATGATACAAATAGTGAATGTTTATGAGTTCAATGGTACAAATATTTCATGAGGTGAAAGCTGGAACAAACCACTCAACGAGGTGAACTGTGGCATCAACACAGGGATAAATGATCCAAGGCCCATACTGATTCTGTCAGAAGGAGGATTCCAACCGTCATCCAAACCACGGCAGGCGTGCACGCTGTGACCGGCACGACCTGACTGCCAACCAGCTGAAGGCTCCCTCAACCAGCCGCTGAAGCTCTACTCTCTGTTCTCTCCACGTTCTTCTCCAGACTGAAGCCCCTTGACATTGAGTTCATGAAACGGCTCCATGAAAAGGTAAACATCATCCCCCTGATCGCCAAAGCTGACACTATGACTCCTGAAGAGTGCCAGCAGTTTAAGAAGCAGGTGTGTGTTCTTCTGACTGCATTTCATTTTGCTCCTCATTTATCTCAGACAAAATGTATCTAATTTTTTTCACCATTTAGTTGTTTTGATCTTTTTTCTTGTCTTCATGACTGTGTTTAGATCATGAGAGAAATCCAGGAGCATAAAATCAAAATCTATGACTTCCCGGAGACTGACGATGAAGATGAAATGAAGCTCGTCAGGAAAATCAAGGTTTGTTCTCCTGCTTGTTTCATGAAGCATCCAGTCAGATCGTGTCTGTGACCTTCAGCTGGATCAGTTGCTTTGATGCTGTTTTCTTAGCAGTATGTGCCGTGTCGTGGAGTATATGGCGTGTTTCTCCTGGTACACGCCTGCAGCAGTACTTTACAGTCGTGTACGTGGGAACCCCCGCCCTGCACGATTTTCCATTTGTCCCTGCTTGGTCAGCCAATCAGGAGATAGTATTCCAGCTCTTGGTCAGCACATGCTTCTTGTTGGTCTGGAGGTGGACTGTAGTCAGTTCCCGTCCCAGCAGGAGGCGTGTGCTTGGCTCCGTGACTGATCTGTTCTTCCCTCTGCAGGACCGCTTACCGCTGGCTGTCGTCGGTAGCAACACCATTATTGAGGTCAACGGAAAACGAGTGCGTGGGAGGCAGTATCCGTGGGGTGTCGCTGAAGGTCAGTGGTCAGAGGTCAACACATGCAGTCAGTTAAGTGGAACTTTCCACATCTCTGATGGTTTTGGTAGCAACCGTCATCTGTGGAAACTTTCTCATGTGGAACATCAAAACACGGTGAGTTCTACATATTAAAACTCTGTGAGCCCTTTATCGACCTGCGGTGTCACCGTCTGCGCCGTGACGCCCCTCAGAGACCATCAACAGTCCTTTTCAGATTTATCCACCTCTTGGGGTCATTAAATGAGCCTAAAACTTTCCCGACACGCCCAGTCAGACCGCCCTGGATCTGGAGAGGTTTCCGTGGTGAAGTCTGACACTGTGAACATGCTTTCTGAGGTGCGATGCTCTAAATCAGACCAGACTATGAATCATATATCCAAACATGGCATGAAGACAGAAAAATCTTTTGTATTCTGAGTAACCAACATTTCTCAACATTGCAGCCAGTGACTCAAAACATCACACGTTCTCAAGAAATATTGCTTTCTCAGAATGCAAAAGATGGAGAACCGCATCCTACTGTTTCTGGGTCAGACTCAAAACTTCTCAATCGGCCTTCGTCTATATATAAGTCACGCTGGTCTATAAGTTTATTTTTGAAAAAAAAAACCTTAAAAATGGTTCAGTTTTAGTTGGAGAAACAAAACAGAAACCACATCCCATCACCATTTCAGGAAAATGTCAAGACTTTAGCACAGAGACATTGTGCTGTTACTCAGGGAGAGCACAGGACTGTTGACATGGTTTAAAAACGCAAAAGTACTTTTTATCCGATTACTTGAATAATCGATAGAATACTTGATTACTAAAATAATCAATAGCTGCAGCCGTACGTTATTTATAACTAGTGTGTTGCCAGTGGGGATCCATGGGCTCTAGATTGGGTCATGCTTATAAAATAGGGAGCTAACATTTTCCAAGGGTGGTAATAAATTGTGCAAACTTTCTATAATGAGTTGGAATGTTGTCTGAGTCCAGAATGTTTTTTCGAACCTTAGACCTCAATAATTTGTTTAGGTTGTTGTTATCATATACACACTATTATTATTATTATTATTGTTGTTATTATTATTATTTTATTTTTACTTCTGTTTTGTCAATTGAGTTGTAAATGAACCACAATGGAAATAAGTGTTTTCATTTACTTGTGTTATCCATGTATTTTTAACACATTTACAATTACATTAGGTACTTACATTGAAGTTACTAAATAAAATTGTGCACGCAGACATGTACACAGATGTCACTTTGCTTTTGATATATGGATGAGTTCGCCCCCTGCTGGAATGGTGTGTGAGTCCAGAATGTAATAGGGTACCGCGGTATCGTTTGAACCCTGTGTGGTATCGCAGGATTTGACCACTTAGAGGGACCTCAGCTCCGTTGCATAATAACACACAGAGCAACTTCACAGGGATAAATATAAATGGTGTACTGTTTTGTTTTCGGCTGCAATCACTGAAGCAGTCGCAAAAAGGTTTTTTTTTTTTTTTCCGGTTTCCAGTGGAGAAGAAAAGGCGAGGCAGATGGGAGATGTCATGTCAGTAAGTGTTAGCGTACACAGCTAACCAGAGTAGCTCCGTTCTTTGGCCTGCAAAACCGCCTCCACATGTTTGTGCTCCAGATCATAAACAAATCCCAACACATGTCCAATTTCCACCGCTTTGTCACTTTTTCCTGTGCATTTTCACTTTGCGCACAATTTGCCCAAAAACCCAAATGAAAATGCCGTGGTTGGTCCCCCGGGAGGTGAGAAATTACACCATACACGTCATATTTTACCCCTTTAGTGCCTGCCCTCAAATGAGACCGCGGCCTCCATTCATCAATGCCCATTGTTCAGTGTTGTTCACTAATATTTGTAGTTTCTCCAAAAATATTTGTCCTATCAATGTTCCATGTTCACAGAGTTCGTCCTTGACCCAAAATACATGAGCATACCAAACAGCAAATGTCAGCTCTCCCCAGTTTGTCCGTGATTGAAGCCATACACATGCATGTACACACAAGCCACTTGGCTATTATAATATAGATGATGATGCAGACACTGCATCAGTGAGTAAAAGCTATGCTAAAATGTTATGGTACGAGTAGGGTTAGGTAATGAAAACCAGTTCTTTTTGAGAATTGCTTATCGGTCCTTCAGAACAGCCGTTGTTTTTGATGGTGTTTATCGGAGAAATGGTCATTTCTCTGCATTGATTGCAGACCCTGGAGCTTAAAGCAGTGAAGCAGTGCTCCAACCCACTGTTTCGTTGGTTCTCTGCTTCACTGCTTTTCAGAAGCGGCAAGTCCGCTTCTTAACCCCTCTCAAAGCCATTTAACGATGTCAGTCATGAGACGCTTTTGTGATGATTAAAGTCACTAACTGGGACTCCTGTCTTATTGCGGGCAAGAAACAAGGATTATCCTCCGTTCCGTTTGACCAGCTCCAAACGCTGCTCCGCTCTCTGCCGAGTCAAGTTAGAGTCCAGTCAGAATTAATAACTTCAATGCAAATCGCCATTTTAAATCAAATGACACCTCTTTCCAAACATTGTAATACAAACAATAAACTACATTTGACCAAAACATTTTTTTTCCTCCCAAAATGAGATGTCATCTGTTTCTTATGAATTACATTGATGTTGATGTGTAACTGCTCAGGCTCTATGGACTTACATTTGTCTCATTAATATCTGAAAGGAAATGCTTTTGACAAAAACTACAGATTTTATTTTTATTTATGTCCAGAAAACAAGGATCCAGTGACCAATTTCATATTTATTTATTTTAAAGAACATGTTACATGTTTTTTAACGTCCCAGTTAGCAACACAACATCCAAGTACTCATGGTTGTAAATCCTCTTGCGCACATGTGCTCATAATTAGTGGTTTCTGATGTTTTTTATTCCTCTCCCAAAGTGAGGAAACGGATGCATTTCCAGAAAACGTCTCACTTAGCAATTCTCAGCATTTCTCTGTGTGTGACGTAGTTATTAGCAAAACAGAAACATCCCAGACAGAGACAGACGGAGGGAAACCAATGAGGTTCTGTCTGATAACGAAGCTTCTGAGCTTTTCTTTGAAAGCAGTGGCTTGGATTTACAGAGGAGACGACACACTTCACCCCGAAACTCTTAAACTTTTTCAGAGTCTGTTGGATTTTGGAAGCTAAAGTGTCGTGATGCTGCTGTTTGTGTCACAGGATGCTGGTTTACTGCTGCTGTGATCATGGTCAAGCCTGGACATGCAGCTGTATGTCTCATATTGGAAAAACTCAGAAGTGCTATTTTCAGGAGATAATGGACTCTGTAATGTGCCACGATCCTGACAGAAGTTAAGTTGAAGGTGATCGCCGTCAGTGGACCTGGACCATATTCTCTGGCCGAGTGGAACTTGAAAATGATCTCTGGCTGTGGATCCGAGTGAGGACGAGTGGACCGTTCCATGGCTGGCGAGCACAATTGCGATCACACGCGTGCATCAGGGTTTCTTTTTGTTGTGGACTAATTTGGAAATCTTTACACTGGGTGAGAGGAGTGTTCATTTTTTTTCAGCTTTTGCTTTGTGTACTTTTCAATTTTTTTTCTTTGAAAGACTGGATGTGGTGTGTGTTTCTGTGTGTGTGTGTGTGTGTGTGTGTGTGTGTGTGTGTGTGTGTGTGTGTGTGTGTGTGTGTGTGTGTGTGTGTGTGTGTGTGTGTGTGTGTGTGTGTGTGTGTGTGTGTGTGTGTGTGTGTGTGTGTGTAGCAGCTGTTTTAACCCCCAATTTAGACAGACCTCTGGCTGAATTTTGAACAATATATAATCAGTATTAAGCTTGTAGACTCTAAAATGTCATAAAACTGTTAATCTCTATAAGGAACTCTTTAAAAGAGAATTAATGTTGAATAATCCCTTAAAAAAAATAAACAGCTGACATGCAGGTTAAAACGGCTGTTGCGCTGTTTTAATCTGCATGTCAGCTGTTTATTGCCACTTAATGAATGTGGAATGTCTCTGTGATGACACCGATGTAAATATTTATTAGATTTTTCACACTTATGTACAACACTTATTAGCGTTTTTAACAGGCTGTGTTTCTGACTCGTGGCCATGCAGATGCACAAAACCTTCTCAGCTGCTGCTTTTACCGTGACTGCATCAAAATGAACAGTTATCACTTAAAAACGAGTCGTCATAACACAACATCACACTTGTATAAACTTTGGAATGAATCTGTGCCTCAGCTCATTGAAGCGCACACTGGGACACTTCTAGTAACCACGTCACTCACTCACTCATCTTCAACGGCTTTTCCGGGTTCGGGTCGCGAGGGCAAACGCTTCAGCAGGGGACCCCAGACTTACCTGTCGGAAACACCCGAGTACTCACAAGTACTTTGTTTTTGGAAGTCTCTGTAGCTGTTTGCTGTGAATGCCATATACTTTGAAACTGGTCACGGAAGTGCACCATGTGATGATCCTGGGGGATCATAAATCTAAATTATTATGATTTCAGTGCTACATGTCCTTTAAGACAATAAAATGTTGTTGACATAGAAAACCTGTAAAGCCTACTTTTAGTACACAGAAAATTCACAAGAGGTATTGATAAGGGAATCGATAAGGAATCGGATAGATAAGCAGAATTGGTAATGGCATGGATCTCAATAATATCTTATCAATACCCATTTCTTGGTACGAGGCAGAAACAACTCTGCAAACTGCTTCTTGTCAAACTTTTTTCAGAGCTAAGCATGCACATTTACCTCACTAAATGTTATTAAATGCTTTAAAACTCATTCATCCATTCATTTTCAATACCCAATGATTCCAATTAAGGGTCACAGGGGAGCTAGACTCTATCCCAACACCCATTGGGCAATGTTTTATACATATTAAAAACATTGTAGTTAGCCTTTCCTTTGCCAGGATGTCCTCCTTGCTGCTCTTCTGGTTCTCCCACACAATCCAAACAAGTGGAGTGCCAAGTGAATATTGTGATACAATCACCGTTGGGAGTGGATATTCTGTCCACGAGTGTGTGTTCTTCAGCGTGTTATTCAGTTTTTGGCCCATGACCCTTTATCCACATAAATTTATGGCCCTACAAAGAAAATGACTTGAAGTAGTGTCATGCCTAATTAAGGATGAGACCAATCTGATCCAATATCAGGCTTCCAATACCGACATATTTCAAATATCCAAAAATGCCGGTATAACTTGCGACGTTTTCTCATACCAGAGAGGAGCCACTGTGAAACCTCTCAACTGCTGCTTGCTCTCTGCTCTATTGGCTACTGAGCTTGAGGGGGGAGGGTGGAGGTTTCTGAACTGAAGCTGAGCTGTTTGAGAGAGGTCTATTCCACACTTGAGGAGCAGTGTTCTAGCCACGGGTAGTCCCAAATTTCCGTTCGGCTCCCGGGTTCAAATTGTCTGTGCTACCCAGCACGGATTTTCTGAAAAATTAACTGAATTGTTGCTCAAAATGTGTGCTGAAAAATCAGCCACTTCAGCGTACCCAGGCTGTGAAACAGTATGAAATGCTAGCTCAGAGCACAGCTGAACAGCGTTTCTGTCCGCTAAAAGGGAAAAAAATCTCCATCAAAATCCTTCAGTATTAATCCAGAGTTTCTCGTTTGAACGTCGCTGGTGATACATTTAGAAATTTACAGTTTATTTTACAGTTGAAAGGCTTCGTGTTTCCAAAAAGTTCCAAGTTTGCTCAGCAGGAAAACAGCGAGTGAGCACGAGAAAGAAAGAGAACGAGAGAGAGAGAGAGACAGAGGGAGTGAGAGAGAGGACTTAATTTTAAATTTTTACTACTTGACAATGTAAACATGTTTCCCATGTCAGTAAAGCTACATTGAAATTGAAAATTGAGGGGAGAAAGAGAAAGAGAGCTAGCTGTCTTTTCTCTTTAAGTCTATATGAGGCTATAAAAGTCTATAAAATATTAAAGTACTTAATTCTTTCACCCAAACATTAAATCAAGGTTTGCCAGAAGGTATTCTTGTTGAACTTTCAGGTCTTCTTGTTAAGAAAATCCTCCTCTGTACCACTTCACCATGAAGCTGTATAACTGGGGATACAAAATATCCTCATAAAATCAACAATAATGATAATATTTAAGCAAAGAGAGGCCTAGTATTGGAATAGTATTGGTATCAACAGATATCTAAATTCAGGTTTCAGGATCATAAGACACACTTTCTGGAAACCTCATGTCAGGAGTGAGCTGAAGTTGTGTGATGTGGGAACAGAGAAGCTGTGAATTTAACACAGGATGTGACAGGGTGAATATGGTTTACACAGACCACGTCAGAGCCACAAGAGCTCTGATGTGTTCATTCTTTAATGGACAAAACAAAAATAATTAAAAGCACTGATGAGGATGTTCAGATAATGTTTGAGTCATTTTTTTCATATGGACAGATGTGGATCTGATGGCATTCTGTCATCACAAACATTAGAACATCTTGGAATTAAGTGAAGTTTGAGTGAAGTTTTAGTGCTTTCTAGTGGCTGATGTGCAGGACTGCTACTATGCAGCTGGGTTTGTGTTTCATGGGGTGTAAGTTTTGTAATGCCAAAAATGTTTTTGGCTGCATGTCAGTATAAATATGGAGCGAGGGCGGGAGATGGAGAGAAAAAAAGGGCAAGGTTGCTGAGAAACTATGCAAGTGGCTCCACCACAGAGGCCTGAAGAACCATCAAGGGACTGTGGTGATCAGCCTCAGCTGAAAAAGTATGTGATACCACCTGCTGGTCATTTCAGGTACTACAGCTTTGTCATGTCTCTCCGGAACTTAAAACTTGAGACTCTTTATGAACTAGCAGCTGTACATTTTAGCACTTAAATTTTGTATTTCTGTAATTTGATCAGATGAATAGATGTTTCTAGTGTACATACAGTATGTATAAAGTCTATATCACTCGTAAATAAAATGTCAAATGAGCTAAATAAATAAAGAAATCTGAAAATGTATTGTGTTTTAGTTTTGGTGCCATGTGCCTTCAAATCAAATCAAATCAATTTTATTTATATAGCGCCAAATCACAACAAACAGTTGCGCCAAGGCGCTTTATATTGTAAGGCAAAAGCCATACAGTAATTACAGAAAAACCCCAACGGTCAAAACGACCCCCTGTGAGCAAGCACTTGGCAACAGTGGGAAGGAAAAACTCCCTTTTAACAGGAAGAAACCTCCAGCAGAACCAGGCTCAGGGAGGGGCAGTCTTCTGCTGGGACTGGTTGGGGCTGAGGGAGAGAACCAGGAAAAAGACATGCTGTGGAGGGGAGCAGAGATCAATCACTAATGATTAAATGCAGAGTGGTGCATACAGAGCAAAAAGAGAAAGAAACACTGTGCATCATGGGAACCCCCCAGCAGTCTACATCTATAGCAGCATAACTAAGGGATGGTTCAGGGTCACCTGATCCAGCCCTAACTATAAGCTTTAGCAAAAAGGAAAGTTTTAAGCCTAATCTTAAAAGTAGAGAGGGTGTCTGTCTCCCTGATCTGAATTGGGAGCTGGTTTCACAGGAGAGGAGCCTGAAAGCTGAAGGCTCTGCCTCCCATTCTACTCTTACAAACCCTAGGAACTACAAGTAAGCCTGCAGTCTGAGAGCGAAGCGCTCTATTGGGGTGATATGGTACTACGAGGTCCCTAAGATAAGATGGGACCTGATTATTCAAAACCTTATAAGTAAGAAGAAGAATTTTAAATTCTATTCTAGAATTAACAGGAAGCCAATGAAGAGAGGCCAATATGGGTGAGATATGCTCTCTCCTTCTAGTCCCCGTCAGTACTCTAGCTGCAGCATTTTGAATTAACTGAAGGCTTTTCAGGGAACTTTTAATAATAATGATAATAATGAATTACAATAGTCCAGCCTAGAGGAAATAAATGCATGAATTAGTTTTTCAGCATCACTCTGAGACAAGACCTTTCTAATTTTAGAGATATTGTGCAAATGCAAAAAAGCAGTCCTACATATTTGCTTAATATGCGCATTGAAGGACATATCCTGATCAAAAATGACTCCAAGATTTCTCACAGTATTACTAGAGGTCAGGGTAATGCCATCCAGAGTAAGGATCTGGTTAGACACCATGTTTCTAAGATTTGTGGGGCCAAGTACAATAACTTCAGTTTTATCTGAATTTAAAAGCAGGAAATTAGAGGTCATCCATGTCTTTATGTCTGTAAGACATTCCTGCAGTTTAACTAATTGGTGTGTGTCCTCTGGCTTCATGGATAGATAAAGCTGGGTATCATGTGTGTAACAATGAAAATTTAAGCAATGCTTTCTAATAACACTGCCTAAGGGAAGCATGTATAAAGTGAATGAAATCGGTCCTAGCACAGAACCTTGTGGAACTCCATAATTAACCTTAGTCTGTGAAGAAGACTCCCCATTTACATGAACAAATTGTAATCTATTAGATAAATATGATTCAAACCACTGCAGCGCAGTGCCTTTAATACCTATGGCATGCTCTAATCTCTGTAATAAAATTTTATGGTCAACAGTATCAAAAGCAGCACTGAGGTCTAACAGGACAAGCACAGAGATGAGTCCACTGTCTGAGGCCATAAGAAGATCATTTGTAACCTTCACTAATGCTGTTTCTGTACTATGATGAATTCTGAAACCTGACTGAAACTCTTCAAATAGACCATTCCTCTGGAGATGATCAGTTAGCTGTTTTACAACTACCCTTTCAAGAATTTGTGAGAAAAAAGGAAGGTTGGAGATTGGCCTATAATTAGCTAAGATAGCTGGGTCAAGTGATGGCTTTTTAAGTAATGGTTTAATTACTGCCACCTTAAAAGCCTGTGGTACATAGCCAACTAATAAAGATAGATTGATCATATTTAAGATCGAAGCATTAATTAATGGTAGGGCTTCCTTGAACAGCCTGGTAGGAATGGGGTCTAACAGACATGTTGATGGTTTGGAGGAAGTAACTAATGAAAATAACTCAGACAGAACAATCGGAGAGACAGAGTCTAACCAAATACCAGCATTACTGAAGGCAGCCGATCATAAAGATATGTCTTTGGGATTGTTATGAATAATTTTTTCTCTAATAGTTAAAATTTTATTTGCAAAGAAAGTCATGGAGTCATTACTAGTTAAAGTTAAAGGAATACTCGGCTCAATAGAGCTCTGACTCTTTGTCAGCCTGGCTACAGTGCTGAAAAGAAACCTGGGGTTGTTCTTATTTTCTTCAATTAGTGATGAATAGTAAGATGTCCTAGCTTTACAGAGGGCTTTTTATAGAGCAACAGACTCTTTTTCCAGGCTAAATGAAGATCTTCTAAATTAGTATGACGCCATTTCCTCTCCAACGTACGGGTTATCTGCTATAAGCTGTGAGTTTGTGAGTTATACCACAGAGTCAGGCATTTCTGATTTAAGGTTATCTTTTTCAGAGGAGCTACAGCATCCAAAGTTGTGCTCAATGAGGATGTAAAACTATTGACGAGATAATCTATCTCACTCACAGAGTTTAGGTAGCTACTCTGCACTGTGTTGGTATATGGCATTGAAGAACATAACAAAGAAGGAATTATATCCTTAAACCTAGTTACAGCGCTTTCAGAAAGACTTCTACTGTAATGAAACTTATTCCCCACTGCTGGGTAGTCCATTAAAGTAAATGTAAATGTTATTAAGAAATGATCAGACAACAGGGGGGTTTCAGGGAATACTGGTAAGTCTTCAATTTCTATGCCATATGTCAGAACAAGATCTAAAGTGCGGTTAAAATGGTGGGTGGGCTCATTTACATTATGAGCGAAGCCAACTGAATCTAATAATAGATTAAATGCAGTGTTGAGGCTGTCATTCTCAGCATCTGCGTGGATGTTAAAATCACCCACTATAATTCTCTTATCTGAGCTAAGCACTACGAGGTCTGTCCGTAAAGTATCGTACCTTTTTATTTTTTTCAAAAACTATATGGATTTCATTCATATGTTTTTACGTCAGACATGCTTGAACCCTCGTGCGCATGCGTGAGTTTTTCCACGCCTGTCGGTGACGTCATTCACCTGTGAGCACGCCTTGTGGAAGGAGTGGTCCCGCCCCCTCGTCGGATTTTCATTGTCTGGAAATGGCGGAATGAAAAGGACTTTTTTTCCATCAGAATTTTTTCAGAAGCTGTTAGAGACTGGCACCTGGAAACCATTCAAAAAATTTATCTGGCTTTCAGTGAAAATTTTACGGGCTTCACAGAGAATAAGGACTTTAACTACAGGTTTAAGGACCCCTTTAAAGGACGGTCGGTGCGCCGCGCTGCGAGCTGCGACGACGCGGCACAAACCACTGGATAATGTCTAAGCTGATGGCTCTGTGGATATGAGACCGTCGTGTGCTCTTTCTCTGGTTATCACAAGACCTGGACATCAGCCATTTTCCGGCAGATTTCACTTTTAACAAGAGATTTTGTCATGGAAAGCCGCGCGGAGGCTTCGCACGTCATGATTTTTTGCATTTACGCAATATCTCTAAAATCAGAAAGGTCTTGTCTCAGAGTGATGCTGAAAAACTAATTCATGCATTTATTTCCTCTAGGCTGGACTATTGTAATTCATTATTATCAGGTTGTCCTAAAAGTTCCCTAAAAAGCCTTCAGTTGGTTCAGAATGCTGCAGCTAGAGTACTGACGGGGACTAGCAGGAGAGAGCATATCTCACCCGTGTTGGCCTCTCTTCATTGGCTTCCTGTTAATTCTAGAATAGAATTTAAAATTCTTCTTCTTACTTATAAGGTTTTGAATAATCAGGTCCCATCTTATCTTAGGGACCTCATAGTACCATATCACCCCAATAGAGCGCTTCGCTCTCAGACTGCAGGCTTACTTGTAGTTCCTAGGGTTTGTAAGAGTAGAATGGGAGGCAGAGCCTTCAGCTTTCAGGCTCCTCTCCTGTGGAACCAGCTCCCAATTCAGATCAGGGAGACAGATACCCTCTCTACTTTTAAGATTAGGCTTAAAACTTTCCTTTTCGCTAAGGCTTATAGTTAGGGCTGGATCGGGTGACCCTGAACCATCCCTTGGTTATGCTGCTTTAGACGTAGATTGTGGGGGGGTTCCCATGATGCACTGTTTCTTTCTCTTTTTGCTCCGTATGCATCACTCTGCATTTAATCATTAGTGATCGATCTCTGCCCCCCTTCACGGCATGTCTTTTTCCTGGTTTTTTCCCTCAGCCCCAACCAGTCTCAGCAGAAGACTGCCCCTCCCTGAACCTGGTTCTGCTGGAGGTTTCTTCCTGTTAAAAGGGAGTTTTTCCTTCCCACTGTTGCCAAGTGCTTGCTCATAGGGGGTCGTTTTGACCGTTGGGGTTTTTTATAATTATTGTATGGCCTTGCCTTGCAATGTGGAGCGCCTTGGGGCAGCTGTTGGTTGTGATTTGGCGCTATATAAGAAAAAAGTTGATTGATTGATTGATGACCGATTCACTGATGAAGCGAGACAAAGGAACACCTCCATTTCGGCGTGTTAGAGGACAAGTTGGGACATGTCCAGCTCTCCACAAGTTCTTTTATACTCACTCGACTGGTAAGCACTGAAAGCCGAGATAGACATGTTTCTGAAAAAATTCTGATGGAAAAAAAGTCCTTTTCATTCCGCCATTTCCAGACAATGAAAATCCGACGAGGGGGCGGGACCACTCCTTCCACAAGGCGTGCTCACAGGCGAATGACATCACCGACAGGTGTGGAAAAACTCACGCATGCGCACGAGGGTTCAAGCATGTCTGACGTAAAAACATATGAATGAAATCCATATACACTCAACAAAAATATAAACGCAACACTTTTGGTTTTGTTCCAATTTTGCATGAGATGAACTCAAAGATCTAAAACTTTTTCCACATACACAAAATCACCATTTCCCTCAAATATTGTTCACAAACCAGTCTAAATCTGTGATAGTGAGCACTTCTCCTTTGCTGAGATAATCCATCCCACCTCACAGGTGTGCCATATCAAGATGCTGATTAGACACCATGATTAGTGCACAGGTGTGCCTTAGACTGCCCACAATAAAAGGCCACTCTGAAAGGTGCAGTTTTGTTTTATTGGGGGGGATACCAGTCAGTATCTGGTGTGACCACCATTTGCCTCATGCAGTGCAACACATCTCCTTCGCATAGAGTTGATCAGGTTGTCAATTGTGGCCTGTGGAATGTTGGTCCACTCCTCTTCAATGGCTGTGCAAAGTTGCTGGATATTGGCAGGAACTGGTACACGCTGTCGTATACGCCGGTCCAGAGCATCCCAAACATGCTCAATGGGTGACATGTCCAGTGAGTATGCCGGCCATGCAAGAACTGGGACATTTTCAGCTTCCAAGAATTGTGTACAGATCCTTGCAACATGGGGCCGTGCATTATCCTGCTGCAACGAGGTGATGTCTTGGATGTATGGCACAACAATGGGCCTCAGGATCTCGTCACGGTATCTCTGTGCATTCAAAATGCCATCAATAAAATGCACCTGTGTTCTTCGTCCATAACAGATGCCTGCCCATACCATAACCCCACCGCCACCATGGGCCACTCGATCCACAACACTGACATCAGAAAACCGCTCACCCACACGACGCCACACACGCTGTCTGCCATCTGCCCTGGACAGTGTGAACCGGGATTCATCTGTGAAGAGAACATCTCTCCAATGTGCCAAACGCCAGCGAATGTGAGCATTTGCCCACTCAAGTCGGTTACGACAACGAACTGGAGTCAGGTCGAGACTCCGATGAGGACGACGAGCATGCAGATGAGCTTCCCTGAGACGGTTTCTGACAGTCTGTGCAGAAATTCTTTGGTTATGCAAACCGATTGTTTCAGCAGCTGTCTGAGTGGCTGGTCTCAGACGATCTTGGAGGTGAACATGCTGGATGTGGAGGTCCTGGGCTGGTGTGGTTACACGTGGTCTGCAGTTGTGAGGCTGGTTGGATGTACTGCCAAATTCTCTGAAACACCTTTGGAGACGACTTATGGTAGAGAAATGAACATTCAATACACGAGCAACAGCTCTGGTTGACATTCCTGCTGTCAGCATGCCAAATGCACGCTCCCTCAAATCTCGTGACATCTGTGGCATTGTGCTGTGTGATAAAACTGCACCTTTCAGAGTGGCCTTTTACTGTGGGCAGTCTAAGGCACACCTGTGAGGTGGGATGGATTATCTCAGCAAAGGAGAAGTGCTCACTATCACAGATTTAGACTGGTTTGTGAACAATATTTGAGGGAAATGGTGATATTGTGTATGTGGAAAAGGTTTTAGATCTTTGAGTTCATCTCATACAAAATGGGAGCAAAACCAAAAGTGTTGCGTTTATATTTTTGTTGAGTGTAGTTTTTGAAAAAAATAAAAAGGTACGATACTTTACGGACAGACCTCGTAAGTCAGACAAATGGTCTGAAAATTCACAGAGAAACTCACAGTAACGACCAGGTGGACGATAGATAACAACAAATAAAACTGGTTTTTGGGACTTCCAATTTGGATGGACAAGACTAAGAGTCAAACTTTCAAATGAATTAAAGCTCTGTCTGGGTCTTTGATTAATTAATAAGCAGGAATGGAAGATTGCTGCTAATCCTCCGCCCCGGCCCGTGCTACGAGCATTCTGACAGTTAGTGTGACTCGGGGGTGTTGACTTATTTAAACATATTCGCATATTAGCACTTTGAGATTCCATGGAATGTAAAGTGCATTACAAATAAAATGTATTATTATTATTATATTCATCCTGCTGTAACCAGGTTTCTGTAAGGCAGAATAAATCAATACGTTGATCAATTATTATATCATTTACTAACAGGGACTTAGAAGAGAGAGACCTAATGTTTAATAGACCACATTTAACTGTTTTAGTCTGTGGTGCAGTTGAAGGTGCTATGTTGTTTTTTCTTCTTGAATTTTTATGCTTAAATAGATTTTTACTGGTTGTTGGTGGTCTGGGAGCAGGCACCATCTTTACGGGGATGGGGTAATGAGGGGATGGCAGGGGGAGAGAAGCTGCAGAGAGGTGTGTAAGACTACAACTCTGCTTCCTGGTCCCAACCCTGGATAGTCACGATTTGGAGGGTTTAATAAAATTGGCCAGATTTCTAGAGATGAGAGCTGCTCCATCCAAAGTGGGATGGATGCCGTCTCTCCTAACAAGACCAGGTTTTCCCCAGAAACTTTGCCAATTATCTATGAAGCCCACCTCATTTTTTGGACACCACTCAGACAGCCAGCAATTCAAGGAGAACATGCAGCTAAACATGTCACTCCCGGTCCGATTGGGGAGGGGCCCAGAGAAAACTACCGAGTCCGACATTGTTTTTGCAAATTTACACATCGATTCAATATTAATTTTAGTGACCTCCGATTGGCGTAACCGGGTGTCATTACTGCTGACGTGAATTACAATCTTACTAAATTTACGCTTAGCCTTAGCCAGCAGTTTAAAATTTCTTTCAGTGTCGCCTGCTCTGGTCCCCGGAAGACAATTGACTATGGTTGCTGGTGTCGCTAACTTCACATTTCTCAAAACAGAGTCGCCAATAACCAGAGTTTGATCCTCGGCGGGTGTGTCGCCGAGTGGGGAAAAACGGTTAGAAATGTGAACAGGTTGGTGGTGTACAGGGGGCTTCTGTTTAGAACTACGCTTCTTCCTCACAGTCACCCAGCCGGCCTGCTTTCCCGGCTGCTCGGGATCTGCTGGGGGACAGCTAACGGCGCTAAGCTATCTTGGTCTGCACCAACTACAGGGGCCTGGCTAGCTGTAGGATTTTCCAAGGTGTGGAGCCGAGTCTCCAATTCGCCCAGCCTGGCCTCCAAAGCTATGAACAAGCTACACTTATTACAAGTACCGTTACTGCTAAAGGAGGCCAAGGAATAACTAAACATTTCATACCCAGCGCAAAAAAGTGCGGGAGAGACAGGAGAAGCCGCCATGCTAACCCGGCTAAGAGCTAATAGCTGCACTAAGCTAGCGGATTCCTAAAAACACACAAAGTGAATAATGTGTGAATAATTTAGAGGTGATTCAGCAGAGGGAGTGCTTTAGTTAAGGCACGTGAAGATTACACTGTGAAACAAATCATTATCTAGTTAACTAGATCAATCTAACTGCGCAGATTAAACAGCTAACAGATACAGAAAAACACTGCTGTGCTCCGGAACAGGAAGTGATACAATACCGCAGTGAGAGCCAACCACCAGATGTGACAATTTAAGTTATAAACATGGGGAGTTTAGCCTGATTGTCACACACACACACACCATGTCTGCCTTTCTCCTCTCCATCATATCAGCCGGCTCTCTCCCTTTACCAGTCAAAGTGCCAACATTCAAATTCTCAGCTCTCACTTCTACTCATCTATCTTTGGTCCACTCCTGCTGCCTCCTGGTATGTTCTCCAGCTCTTTTTCTTCTTTGATTCTTGCTGCAGGCCGTACCTGATGCAGCCCTGCTCATTTATCCAGGCTTCAGAGCGGCTGATGGTGGACCCAGAGATACTTGAACAGGTCCAGTCTTGATGCTCATTGTTTCTACATTATTACATTATTACATTCTACATTATCTATCCATGAAGCCAGAGGACACACACCAATTAGCTAAACTGCAGGATTGTCTTACAGACATAAAGACATGGATGACCTCTAATTTCCTGCTTTTAAACTCAGATAAAACTGAAGTTATTGTACTTGGCCCCACAAATCTTAGAAACATGGTGTCTAACCAGATCCTTACTCTGGATGGCATTACCCTGACCTCTAGTAATACTGTGAGAAATCTTGGAGTCATTTTTGATCAGGATATGTCATTCAAAGCGCATATTAAAGAAATATGTAGGACTGCTTTTTTGCATTTACGCAATATCTCTAAAATCAGAAAGGTCTTGTCTCAGAGTGATGCTGAAAAACTAATTCATGCATTTATTTCCTCTAGGCTGGACTATTGTAATTCATTATTATCAGGTTGTCCTAAAAGTTCCCTAAAAAGCCTTCAGTTAATTCAAAATGCTGCAGCTAGAGTACTGACGGGGACTAGAAGGAGAGAGCATATCTCACCCATATTGGCCTCTCTTCATTGGCTTCCTGTTAATTCTAGAATAGAATTTAAAATTCTTCTTCTTACTTATAAGGTTTTGAATAATCAGGTCCCATCTTATCTTAGGGACCTCGTAGTACCATATCACCCCAATAGAGCGCTTCGCTCTCAGACTGCAGGCTTACTTGTAGTTCCTAGGGTTTGTAAGAGTAGAATGGGAGGCAGAGCCTTCAGCTTTCAGGCTCCTCTCCTGTGGAACCAGCTCCCAATTCAGATCAGGGAGACAGACACCCTCTCTACTTTTAAGATTAGGCTTAAAACTTTCCTTTTTGCTAAAGCTTATAGTTAGGGCTGGATCAGGTGACCCTGAACCATCCCTTAGTTATGCTGCTATAGACGTAGACTGCTGGGGGGTTCCCATGATGCACTGTTTCTTTCTGTTTTTGCTCTGTATGCACCACTCTGCATTTAATCATTAGTGATTGATCTCTGCTCCCCTCCACAGCATGTCTTTTTCCTGGTTCTCTCCCTCAGCCCCAACCAGTCCCAGCAGAAGCCTGAGCCTGGTTCTGCTGGAGGTTTCTTCCTGTTAAAAGGGAGTTTTTCCTTCCCACTGTAGCCAAGTGCTTGCTCACAGGGGGTCGTTTTGACCGTTGGGGTTTTACATAATTATTGTATGGCCTTGCCTTACAATATAAAGCGCCTTGGGGCAACTGTTTGTTGTGATTTGGCGCTATATAAAAAAATTGATTGATTGATTGATTGATTGATGTCTTGGTTTGATGAAACATGGCTCCCCAGCTATGAAAAGTGTGTCTTGTTCTCCAGGACCTGTCAGTGTACTTTTACACCAAGAATCTTTGGATTGACCATGTTGGTGGAGGCTGGTACATGACCTGTGTCTTCAGGTTGATGTGGTGTAGGCTTCATCAAAGGTTTCAAGGATTTTCTGAAGAACTTATTCCGTAAAGAATGACACACTGCTGAGACCCAATCACTTCGCTCCTGGAAGTCCAGGAGCGAAGTGATGGTGATTTTCTTCTTGGCTCTTGGTCAGCTCAGATTGAAGACCTTTCCATCCGTTCTGTGCTCAGTGTCAGTTAATGTTGCCACCTTGTTCTTGATCAGGTGGAGTACTGTTGCCATGAAGTTGACCAAAAGTGTTGGGGAGGTGACCCGGCCCTGCTTTACTTCTGATTGAACCTTGAAAGCTTCGTTTTTGTGCCATTTCCCAGAACTTTGGTGGACGTGTCGTTGTGCAGAAGCCTCAGGATCCTGATGAATTGAACTGAATTTCAATGAACACACTGTGATGTGCATATTTATGTATGTTCTCTTCGTAAAGTGGATTCATGTTTCATCACTTTGTCCTATACATCATCATAAAATGTATGATGGTCACATAAGGCTTGTGTACATGGTACTTGTTTTACTTTCATCGTAGCATTCTTGAGAAAATGCATTTCATTTTCATTACTGATAAATTGTTAAATATTCTGTGTCTGCTGTGTGTGTGTTTGTTGTCCTTCCAGTGGAGAACAGTGAGCACTGTGATTTTATGATCCTCCGGAACATGCTGATCCGGTGAGTGGAAGCCCATAGTCTGCACAGAGCTGGACACCCTGTTCATGCACTGCTTCTGTTGTGTCTAATTGAAGACGCTGTTCTTAAGATCAAAGTACAGCTATCAGGGTTTTAAAAGAAGAATTTTTCAGTTTGTCTGTGTCACGGAGCGACATTGGCCAGAGAGAGGACGGCGTTAAAAATTTTGATAAGAAATCAAGAATCCATGGAATTGACGCTGGCTTGAATTTAAAGTTGTCTTCATGAACACATCTGAAAGATAAAAGAAATGGGAAAAGTGAACTGCATCATGTGCCATTAGGACGTTAAGTGTGGTAAGAATTTTTCTCTCCCTGGAAAATAAACATTGTGCTGTTCAAACAGGATTTCACGAGAGAATATAAGTGACTATTTATTAATGGAGACTTTCTTTCTTTGGAAAAACGATGCTGTGGCTTTTAACGGATTTACAGGAATTTACACAAGAATATAAGTGACTCTTTTACTACAACCCCTGGCAAAAAGTATGGAATCACCGGCCTCGGAGGATGTTCATTCAGTTGTTTAATTTTGTAGAAAAAAAGCAGATCACAGACATGACACAAAACTAAAGTCATTTCAAATGGCAACTATCTGGCTTTAAGAACACTATAAGAAATCAGGAAAAAAAATTGTGGCAGTCAGTAACGGTTACTTTTTTAGACCAAGCAGAGGAAAAAAATATGGAATCACTCAATTCTGAAGAAAAAATTATGGAATCCTGAAAAACAAAAGAACGCTCCAACACATCACTAGTATTTTGTTTCACCACCTCTGGCTTTTATAACAGCTTGCAGTCTCTGAGGCATGGATTAATCAATCAATCAATCAATCAATCAACTTTTTTCTTATATAGCGCCAAATCACAACAAACAGTTGCCCCAAGGTGCTTTATATTGTAAGGCAAGGCCATACAATAATTATGTAAAACCCCAACGGTCAAAATGACCCCCTGTGAGCAAGCACTTGGCGACAGTGGGAAGGAAAAACTCCCTTTTAACAGGAAGAAACCTCCAGCAGAACCAGGCTCAGGGAGGGGCAGTCTTCTGCTGGGACTGGTTGGAGCTGAGGGAGAGAACCAGGAAAAAGACATGCTGTGGAGGGGAGCAGAGATCAATCACTAATGATTAAATGCAGAGTGGTGCATACAGAGCAAAAAGAGAAAGAAACACTCAGTGCATCATGGGAACCCCCCAGCAGTCTAAGTCTATAGCAGCATAACTAAGGGATGGTTCAGGGTCACCTGATCCAGCCCTAACTATAAGCTTTAGCAAAAAGGAAAGTTTTAAGCCTAATCTTAAAAGTAGAGAGGGTGTCTGTCTCCCTGATCTGAATTGGGAGCTGGTTTCACAGGAGAGGAGCCTGAAAGCTGAAGGCTCTGCCTCCCATTCTACTCTTACAAACCCTAGGAACTACAAGTAAGCCTGCAGTCTGAGAACGAAGCGCTCTATTGGGGTGATATGGTACTATGAGGTCCCTAAGATAAGATGGGACCTGATTATTCAAAACCTTATAAGTAAGAAGAATAATTTTAAATTCTATTCTAGAATTAACAGGAAGCCAATGAAGAGAGGCCAATATGGGTGAGATATGCTCTCTCCTTCTAGTCCCCGTCAGTACTCTAGCTGCAGCATTCTGAATTAACTGAAGGCTTTTTAGGGAACTTTTAGGACAACCTGATAATAATGAATTACAAATGTCCAACCTAGAGGAAATAAATGCATGAATTAGTTTTTCAGCATCACTCTGAGACAAGACCTTTCTAATTTTAGAGATATTGCGTAAATGTAAAAAAGCAGTCCTACATATTTGTTTAATATGCGCTTTGAATGACATATCCTGATCAAAAATGACTCCAAGATTTCTCACAGTATTACTAGAGGTCAGGGTAATGCCATCCAGAGTAAGGATCTGGTTAGACACCATGTTTCTAAGATTTGTGGGGCCAAGAACAATAACTTCAGTTTTATCTGAGTTTAAAAGCAGGAAATTAGAGGTCATCCATGTCTTTATGTCTGTAAGACAATCCTGCAGTTTATCTAATTGGTGTGTGTCCTCTGGCTTCATGGATAGATAAAGCTGGGTATCATCTGCATAACAATGAAAATTTAAGCAATGCCGTCTAATAATACTGCCTAAGGGAAGCATGTATAAAGTGAATAAAATTGTTCCTAGCACAGAACCTTGTGGAACTCCATAATTAAACTTAGTCTGTGAAGAAGATTCCCCATTTACATGAACAAATTGTAATCTGTTAGATAAATATGATTGAAACCACCGCAGCGCAGTGTCTTTAATACCTATGACATGCTCTAATCTCTGTAATAAAAATTTTTGGTCAACAGTATCAAAAGCAGCACTGAGGTGTAACAGAACAAGCACAGAGATGAGTCCACTGTCTGAGACCATAAGAAGATCATTTGTAAACTTCACTAATGCTGTTTCTGTACTATGATGAATTCTAAAACCTGACTGAAACTCTTCAAATAGACCATTCCTCTGCAGATGATCAGTTAGCTGTTTTACAACTACCCTTTCAAGAATTTTTGAGAGAAAAGGAAGGTTGGAGATTGGCCTATAATTAGCTAAGATAGCTGGGTCAAGTGATGGCTTTTTAAGTAATGGTTTAATTACTGCCACCTTAAAAGCCTGTGGTACATAGCCAACTAACAAAGATAGATTGATCATATTTAAGATCGAAGCATTAAATAATGGTAGGGCTTCCTTGAGCAGCCTGGTAGGAATGGGGTCTAATAGACATGTTGGTGGTTTGGATGAAGTAACTAATGAAAATAACTCAGACAGAACAATCTGAGAGAAAGAGTCTAACCAAATACCGGCATCACTGAAAGCAGCCAAAGATAACGATACGTCTTTGGGATGGTTATGAGTAATTTTTTCTCTAATAGTTAAAATTTTATTAGCAAAGAAAGTCATGAAGTCATTACTAGTTAAAGTTAAAGGAATACTCAGCTCAATAGAGCTCTGACTCTTTGTCAGCCTGGCTACAGTGCTGAAAAGAAACCTGGGGTTGTTCTTATTTTCTTCAATTAGTGATGAGTAGTAAGATGTCCTAGCTTTACGGAGGGCTTTTTTATAGAGCAACAGACTCTTTTTCCAGGCTAAGTGAAGATCTTCTAAATTAGTGAGACGCCATTTCCTCTCCAACTTAGGGGTTATCTGCTTTAAGTTGCGAGTTTGTGAGTTATACCACGAAGTCAGGCACTTCTGATTTAAAGCTCTCTTTTTCAGAGGAGCTACAGCATCCAAAGTTGTCTTCAATGAGGATGTAAAACTATTGACGAGATACTCTATCTCACTTACAGAGTTTAGGTAGCTACTCTGCACTGTGTTGGTATATGGCATTAGAGAACATAAAGAAGGAATCATATCCTTAAACCTAGTTACAGCGCTTTCTGAAAGACTTCTACTGTAATGAAACTTATTCCCCACTGCTGGGTAGTCCATCAGAGTAAATGTAAATGTTATTAAGAAATGATCAGACAGAAGGGAGTTTTCAGGGAAAACTGTTAAGTCTTCAATTTCCATACCATAAGTCAGAACAAGATCTAAGATATGATTAAAGTGGTGGGTGGACTCATTTACATTTTGAGCAAAGCCAGTTGAGTCTAATAATAGATTAAATGCAGTGTTGAGGCTGTCATTCTCAGCATCTGTGTGAATGTTAAAATCGCCCACTATAATTATCTTATCTGAGCTAAGCACTAAGTCAGACAAAAGGTCTGAAAATTCACAGAGAAACTCACAGTAACGACCAGGAGGACGATAGATAACAACAAATAAAACTGTTTTTTGGGACTTCCAATTTGGATGGACAAGACTAAGAGTCAAGCTTTCAAATAAATTAAAGCTCTGTCTGGGTTTTTGATTAATTAATAAGCTGGAGTGGAAGATTGCTGCTAATCGTCCGCCTCGGCCCGTGCTACGAGCATTCTGGCAGTTAGTGTGACTCGGGGGTGTTGACTCATTTAAACTAACATATTCATCCAGGTTTCTGTAAGGCAGAATAAATCAATATGTTGATCAATTATTATATCATTTACTGTTTAGTCTCTGGTGCAGTTGAAGGTGCTATATTATTTTTTCTTTTTGAATTTTTATGCTTAAATAGATTTTTGCTGGTTATTGGTGGTCTGGGAGCAGGCACCGTCTCTACGGGGATGGGGTAATGAGGGGATGGCAGGGGGAGAGAAGCTGCAGAGAGGTGTGTAAGACTACAACTCTGCTTCCTGATCCCAACCCCGGATAGTCACGGTTTGGAGGATTTAAGAAAATTGGCCAGATTTCTAGAAATGAGAGCTGCTCCATCCAAAGTGGGAAGGATGCCGTCTCTCCTAACAAGACCAGGTTTTCCCCAGAAGCTTTGCCAATTATCTATGAAGCCCATCTCATTTTTTGGACACCACTCAGACAGCCAGCAATTCAAGGAGAACATGCGGCTAAACATGTCACTCCCGGTCCGATTGGGGAGGGGCCCAGAAAAAACTACAGAGTCCGACATTGTTTTTGCAAAGTTACACACCGATTCAATGTTAATTTTAGTGACCTCCGATTGGCGTAACCCGGGAGTCATTACTGCCGACGTGAATTACAATCTTACCAAATTTATGCTTAGCCTTAGCCAGCAGTTTCAAATTTCCTTCAATGTCGCCTGCTCTGGCCCCCGGAAGACAATTGACTATGGTTGCTGGTGTCGCTAACTTCACATTTCTCAAAACAGAGTCGCCAATAACCAGAGTTTGATCCTTGGCGGGTGTGTCGTCGAGTGGGGAAAAACGGTTAGAGATGTGAACGGGTTGGCGGTGTACACGGGGCTTCTGTTTAGAACTACGCTTCCTCCTCACAGTCACCCAGTCGGCCTGCTTTCCCGGCTGCTCGGGATCTGCCAGAGGGAAACTAACGGCGGCTAAGCTACCTTGGTCCGCACCGACTACAGGGGCCTGGCTAGCTGTAGAATTTTCCACGGTGCGGAGCCGATTCTCCAATTCGCCCAGCCTGGCCTCCAAAGCTACGAATAAGCTGCACTTATTACAAGTACCATTACTGCTAAAGGAGGCCGAGGAATAACTAAACATTTCACACCCAGAGCAGAAAAGTGCGGGAGAGACAGGAGAAGCCGCCATGCTAAACCGGCTAAGAGCTAGTAGCTGCGCTAAGCTAGCGGATTCCTAAAAACACACAAAGTGAATAATGTGTAAATAATTTAGTGGTGATTCAGCAGAGGGAGTGCTTTAGTTAATGCATGTGAAGATTACACTGTGAAACAAATCGTTATCTAGATCAATCTAACTGCACAGATTAAACAGCTAACAGAAAAGTGCTTGCCTCTACTGGTGGTTGGTGGTTGGTTAATGAATGACAAACAGTACTCTTCATCAATCTGGCTCCAACTTTCTCTGATTGCTGTTGCCAGATCAGCTTTGCAGGTTGGAGCCTTGTCATGGACCATTTTCTTCAACTTCCACCAAAGATTTTCAATTGGATTAAGATCTGGACTATTTGCAGGCCATGACATTGACCCTATGTGTCTTTTTGCAAGGAATGTTTTCACAGTTTTTGCTCTATGGCAAGATGCATTATCATCTTGAAAAATGATTTCATCATCCCCAAACATCCTTTCAATTGATGGGATAAGAAAAGTGTCCAAAATATCAACGTAAACTTGTGCATTTATTGATGATGTAATGACAGCCATCTCCCCAGTGCCTTTACCTGACATGCAGCCCCATATCATCAATGACTGTGGAAATTTACATGTTCTCTTCAGGCAGTCATCTTTATAAAGCTCATTGGAACGGCACCAAACAAAAGTTCCAGCATCATCACCTTGCCCATTGCAGATTTGAGATTCATCACTGAATATGACTTTCATCCAGTCATCCACAGTCCACGACTGCTTTTCTTTAGCCCATTGTAACCTTGTTTTTTTCTGTTTAGGTGTTGTTGACGGCTTTCGTTTAGCTTTTCTGTGTGTAAATCCCATTTCCTTTAGGCGGTTTCTTACAGTTTGGTCACAGACGTTGACTCCAGTTTCCTCCCATTCGTTTCTCATTTGTTTTGTTGTGCATTTTCGATTTTTGAGACATATTGCTTTAAGTTTTCTGTCTTGACGCTTTGACGTTTTCTTTGGTCTACCAGTATGTTTGCCTTTAACAACCTTCCCATGTTGTTTGTATTTGGTCCAGAGTTTAGACACAGCTGACTGTGAACAACCAACATCTTTTGCAACATTGCGTGATGATTTACCCTCTTTTAAGAGTTTGATAATCCTCTCCTTTGTTTCAATTGACATCTCTCGTGTTGGAGCCATGATTCATGTCAGTCCACTTGGTGCAACAGCTCTCCAAGGTGTGATCAGTCCTTTTTAGATGCAGACTAACGAGCAGATCTGATTTGATGCAGGTGTTAGTTTTGGGGATGAAAATTTACAGGGTGATTCCATAATTTATCCCTCAGAATTGAGTGAGTCCATATTTTTTTCCCTCTGCTTGTCCTAAAAAAGTAACCGTTACTGACTGCCACAGTTTTTTTTCTTGATTTCTTATAGTGTTTCTTAAAGCCAGAAAGTTGCCATTTGAAATGACTTTAGTTTTGTGTCATGTCTGTGATCTGCTTTTTTTCTACAAAATTAAACAACTGAATGAACATCCTGTGAGATAACATACAGTGAGGCTCAGGGAGCCGATCAGACAATTTAACACTGTGAGACAGAGTGTAAATGTAAGATAACATACAGTAACTTTAATATGAGGCTCAGAGAGTGGATCAGATACTTTAACACTGTGAGACAGAGTGTAAATGTAAGATAAAATACAGTAACTTTAATCTGAGGCTCAAAGAGTGGATCAGACACTTTAACACTGTGAGACAGTGCTGTCGTGCAGTTGTCTTCTTATATGTTCAGTTAATAAACACAAACGTTCTTGCTTTTAGGTTCCTCAATGGTAAGTGGAAAGTTTCTGGAGGTTGTCGGCTTTTTCTCATTCTCTCATAGCTTTTGCCACTTCTCTTTACGCCTGCATCTCCTTATACTCCTGTCTACTTTCTTCATCTCTCTGACTATCCCAATTATTTTTCACAAACCTTTCTCTTTATGCTTTCCTGAAGATCTTTGTTCCACCACCAAGTCTCCTTGTCTTCCTTCCACTGTCTAGATGTCACACCCAGTACCTTCCTAGCTGTCTCCCTCACCACATCTGCAGTACTTTTTCCAAATGTCCAAAATTGCTTCACCTCCATCCAGTGTAAACTGCTGAAGTAATCATCTTTTTTTAGTTATGTAAATGTACTCATTTATGTCTTTGCTCATTGTATTTTCCAGCACTCACATGCAGGACCTCAAAGATGTAACGAACAACGTTCATTATGAAAATTACCGCAGCAGGAAACTAGCTGCAGTCACCTACAACACCAGTGACAACAATAAGAACAAGGGACAGTTGACCAAGTGAGTACATCACAACGACATACTCAACACCTCCATGTTGTTTTGAAACAATGTCGGAAAATGTGTGGAGATGTCATATACTTCCACGGGAATCCTGGGCTGCTCGTTCAGTCAGAGGGACACTGCAAAGGAAACTGCAGTTCAAAGACCAAAGTCTGCAGCACATCACACTGACACACATATGAAAGATGGCAAACTGTCACTGACTCAGTCCAAAGCTTTAAACCCTTTTCATCCACTAACCACACCACAAACTGTCCACAAATAATCCCATCACGGCATTAGCTGTCCACCAGTAATCCCATTAAGTCACAAACTGTCCACAAATAATCCCATCACAGCATTACCTGTCCACCAGTAATCCCATCAAGTCACAAACTGTCCACAAATAATCCCATCACAGCATTACCTGTCCACCAGTAATCTCATCAAGTCACAAACTGTCCACAAATAATCCGTTACGACATTACCTGTCCACCAGTAATCCCATCACAGCATTACCTGTCCACCAGTAATCCCGTCACGGCATTACCTGTCCACCAGTAATCCCATCACGGCATTACCTGTCCACCAGTAATCCCGTCACGGCATTACCTGTCCACAAATAATTCCGTCACGGCATTACCTGTCCACCAGTAATCCCGTCACGGCATTACCTGTCCACAAATAATCCCGCTACGGCATTACCTGTCCACCAGTAATCCCGTCACGGCATTACCTGTCCACAAATAATCCCGCTACGGCATTACCTGTCCACCAGTAATCCCGTCACGGCATTACCTGTCCACCAGTAATCCCATCAAGTCACAAACTGTCCACAAATAATCCCATCACAGCATTACCTGTCCACCAGTAATCTCATCAAGTCACAAACTGTCCACAAATAATCCCATCACGGCATTACCGGTCCACCAGTAATCCCATCAAGTCACAAACTGTCCACAAATAATCCCATCACGGCATTACCTGTCCACCAGTAAACTGTCCACAAATAATCCCATCACGGCATTACCTGTCCACCAGTAATCCCATCAAGTCACAAACTGTCCACAAATAATCCCGTTACGGCATTACCTGTCCACCAGTAATCTCATCAAGTCACAAACTGTCCACCAGTAATCCCATCACGGCCTTACCTGTCCACCAGTAATCCCATCACGGCCTTACCTGTCCACCAGTAATCCCATCACGGCATTACCTGTCCACCAGTAATCCCATCAAGTCACAAACTGTCCACAAATAATCCAATCACGGCATTAGCTGTCCACCAGTAATCCCGTCACGGCAGTACCTGTCCACCAGTAATCCCGTCACGGCATTACCTGTCCACCAGTAATCCCATCAAGTCACAAACTGTCCACAAATGATCCAATCACGGCATTAGCTGTCCACCAGTAATCCCGTCACGGCATTAGCTGTCCACCAGTAATCCCGTCACGGCATTACCTGTCCACCAGTAATCTCATCAAGTCACAAACTGTCCACAAATAATCCCATCACGGCATTACCGGTCCACCAGTAATCCCATCAAGTCACAAACTGTCCACAAATAATCCCATCACGGCATTACCTGTCCACCAGTAAACTGTCCACAAATAATCCCATCACGGCATTACCTGTCCACCAGTAAACTGTCCACAAATAATCCCATCACGGCATTACCTGTCCACCAGTAATCCCATCAAGTCACAAACTGTCCACAAATAATCCCGTTACGGCATTACCTGTCCACCAGTAATCTCATCAAGTCACAAACTGTCCACAAATAATCCCGTTACGGCATTACCTGTCCACCAGTAATCCCATCACGGCCTTACCTGTCCACCAGTAATCCCATCACGGCATTACCTGTCCAGCAGTAATCCCATCAAGTCACAAACTGTCCACAAATAATCCCATCACGGCATTACCTGTCTACCAGTAATCCCATCAAGTCACAAACTGTCCACAAATAATCCCATCACGGCATTACCTGTCCACCAGTAATCTCATCAAGTCACAAACTGTCCACAAATAATCCCGTTACAGCATTACCTGTCCACCAGTAATCTCATCAAGTCACAAACTGTCCACAAATAATCCCGTTACAGCATTACCTGTCCACCAGTAATCTCAAGTCACAAACTGTCCACAAATAATCCCGTTACGACATTACCTGTCCACCAGTAAACTGTCCACAAATAACCCCATCACGGCATTACCTGTCCACCAGTAATCTCATCAAGTCACAAATTGTCCACAAATAATCCCGTTACAGCATTACCTGTCCACCAGTAATCTCATCAAGTCACAAACTGTCCACAAATAATCCCGTTACGACATTACCTGTCCACCAGTAAACTGTCCACAAATAACCCCATCACGGCATTACCTGTCCACCAGTAATCTCATCAAGTCACAAATTGTCCACAGATAATCCCGTTACAGCATTACCTGTCCACCAGTAATCTCATCAAGTCACAAACTGTCCACAAATAATCCCGTTACGACATTACCTGTCCACAAATAATCCCATCACAGCATTACCTGTCCACCAGTAATCCCATCAAGTCACAAGATGTCTACAAATAATCCCATCACAGCATTACCTGTCCACCAGTAATCCCATCAAGTTACAAACTGTCCACAAATAATCCCATTCACGGTATTAGCTGTCCACCATTAATCCCATCAAGTCACAAACTGTCCACAAATAATCCCATTACGGCATTACCTGTCCACCAGTAAACTGTCCACAAATAATCCCATCACGGCATTACCTGCCCACCAGTAATCCCATCAAGTCACAAACTGTCCACAAACAATCCTGTTACGGCATTACCTGTCCACCAGTAATCTCATCAAGTCACAAACTGTCCACGAGTAATCCCGTTACGGCATTACCTGTCCACGAGTAATCCCATTACGGCATTACCTGTCCACGAGTAATCCCATCACGGCATTACCTGTCCACAAATAATCCCATCACGGCATTACCTGTCCACCAGTAATCTCATCAAGTCACAAACTGTCCACAAATAATCCCATCACGGCATTACCTGTCCACCAGTAATCCCATCACGGCATTACCTGTCCACCAGTAATCCCATCACGGCATTACCTGTCCACCAGTAATCCCATCAAGTCACAAACTGTTCACAAATAATCCAATCACGACATTAGCTGTCCACCAGTAATCCCGTCACGGCATTACCTGTCCACCAGTAATCCCGTCATGGCATTACCTGTCCACCTGTAATCCCGTCACGACATTACCTGTCCACCAGGAATCCCATCAAGTCACAAACTGTCCACAAATAATCCCATCAAGTCACTACCTGTCCACCGGTAATCCCATTACGACATTCCCTGTCCACTAGTAATCCCATTACAACATTTCCTGTCCACCAGTAATCCTATTACGACATTAGCTGTCCACCAGTAATCCCATTACGACATTAGCTGTCCACCAGTAATCCCATTATGACATTCCCTGTCCACCAGTAATCCCATTACCACATTCCCTGTCCACCAATAATCCCATTCACGGCATTAGCTGTCCACCAGTAATCCCATCAAGTCACAAACTGTCCACAAATAATCCCATCACGGCATTACCTGTCCACCAGTAATCCCATCAAGTCACAAACTGTCCACAAATAATCCCATCACGGCATTACCTGTCTACCAGTAATCCCTTCAAGTCACAAACTGTCCACAAATAATCCCATCACGGCATTACCTGTCCACCAGTAATCCCATCAAGTCACAAACTGTCCACAAATAAGACCCGTTACAGCATTACCTGTCCACCAGTAATCTCATCATGGCATTACCTGTCCACCAGTAATCCCGTCACGGCATTACCGTCCACCAGTAATCCCGTCACGGCATTACCTGTCCATCAGTAATCCCGTCACGGCATTACCTGTCCACAAATACTCCCGTCACGGCATTACCTGTCCACAAATACTCCCGTCACGGCATTACCTGTCCACCAGTAATCCCGTCACGGCATTACCTGTCCACCAGTAATCCCGTCACGGCATTACCTGTCCACCAGTAATCCCGTCACGGGATTACCTGTCCACCAGTAATCCCATCACGGCATTCCCTGTCCACCAGTAATCCCATCACGGCATTCCCTGTCCACCAGTAATCCCATCACGGCATTACCTGTCCACCAGTAATCCCATCACGGCATTACCTGTCCACCAGTAATCCCATCAAGTCACAAACTGTCCACAAATAATCCAATCACGGCATTAGCTGTCCACCAGTAATCCCGTCAAGGCATTACCTGTCCACCAGTAATCCCGTCACGGCATTACCTGTCCACCAGTAATCTCATTACTACATTCCCTGTCCACCAGTAATCCCATTACGACATTCCCTGTCCCATCAGTAATCACTAATTGGCTGAACGGTGATCGTGGCACACCAAATACCTGGCTGCAATCACACTGATAACAGCACACTGTCACTAACTAATCCATGTTGCAGCAGCATGCTAAATGTGTGTGTGTGTGATGTTTTTGTTTTGTTTTTGTTTTTAGACCGGACACAGGTGACAGCATGTAAGTGTGACTTCACAGCTTTTTGTTTGCTTTTCTTTTTTAGTCTCTGTTACACTGCTTCATTTGATCATATGATTGTGTTACTTGCACCTCTGTGAAACTCATAACTGCTCTGAGAATCAGTTGTTTGGTTGCACAGTGGCATGAAAAGCTTCAGGAACCCAATTTACTTTCTTATGACATCAAGTTAAAAAAATAAGAATTAATAATTATTTATTAAAAATTAAGTTTTCATTATGTAAAAATAATAACATTTTGCCCTTTGAATGCACGCTAAAGAGAAATGTCCATCATATTAGCGCATGAGCCAGTACTCAATTTTGACCTAATCAGTACCACTTAAGGGGACTAAAGGACACTTACTATCCAGCCTTAATGTACCATGACTGACCCAAAATGTACGCTGGCCATCCAGGGTGGTAGCTGTAGACAGGTGGGGTCAGTGAAGGATTACACAGGGGTAGGGATGGGTATTGATAAGGTTTTATCGATATCGATGCCATTATCGATTCTGTTTATCGATCCGATTCTGCTTATCGATTCCCTTATCGATACCTCGTGAATTTTGTACTAAAAGTAGGCTTTACAGGTTTTCTATGTATTTCCTTGAGTCTTAAAGTAAATAAATATGAAATTAGTCACTGTATCCTTGATCTCTGGCCATAAATAAAAATAAACAAAACTGTGTTTCGCTTTGAAGTTATTAATTCAGACTGAATTCTATCGTTCTATCTTGACTTGTCAGAGAGCCGCGTAATGTTTGGAGCTGTGTGAACAGAACGGAGGACGATTCTCGTTTCTTTCTCGCAACAAGACAGGAGTCCCAGTTAGTAACTTTAATCTGCACAAAAGTGAATCACAACTCATATTCAGGGATGAAAGTGGTGAAAAACAAAAAAAGCTGAAACCCAAAATTACCCCCCAACACCACCTGCATGAAAATGTTTGAATTCTAGAAGCTCTGAAATGCAATCTGGGACTATTCCAGACAATAAACTGCAGTGAGTGCAGCATCCATTTAGTGAGAAAAAAAACCCAACTTTCCTTATTCACATTCATTCCAGTAGTATTCTGCTCTTACTAGGATGCAGCAGTTTTCTAGTTTGGCAGATAGTTCTGGAGGAAATCAGTGAAGAAATTAACAAACTGAAAATATGGTTTGACCGAAACAAACTGTCATTAAACTTAAATAAGACAGGGATGAAATGGAGGTGTGAGAGTCACTAGGTGTTCACAGGAAACACTTATTTATTTCTGTATGTATTTATTTATTTATGTTAGTTGATATTATATATTTTCTGTTGTATTTCTATTCAGGTTCTTTTTGTCTCTTTCTCTAAAATTGTATATAATAATCATTAGATTATTAATATATAAGCAAAAATAAATTTAAGGACTATTACAATTTGAAAACAAATGCACCCGAACGTGATGACGGCTGCAATTGCTAAATGCTAAGTTTTAACATTGAAAATGCCATAGACATGCTAACGCGTTAGCATCGCTCCCATTTTTAAGTTATAAAATACATCTATCAACTGTTTCAGAAGACCATAACAGGTCAGTTTAACATAGAAAAGGTAAATAATACTCACAGACGTATGCTCTTTAGGGTTTTAGCGGGGGAAAATTAAGCGAAAGAAAGAAATAAACAAAGCAATCAACCGAAGCATTGCTTCAATCTGCGAACCACGCTTCGATTGGTTCAAGGTTCAAAGCAAAGTCGCGCTGCAGAAAAGTTGATTAAGGACCCGCTGCAGGGTCTGTAATCAATGTAGAGAAATGATCATTTTCCTGACAAACACCCGCCAAAACAACGGCCACTCTGAAGGACCGATAACAGAATCGTTAAGCACAAAGCTTATTGATGTCGGTGGATCGAATCATTTCTTAACGATACCCGAAAGGAACCGGTTCTCGATAGCCATCCCTACACAGGGGTCAAAGTTTAAAAATGCTCCCGTCATATTAATACATCCATCCATCCATCCATCCATTTTCTTCCGCTTTATCCGGAGTCAGGTCGCGGGGGCAGCAGCTCAAGCAAAGCCGCCCAGACCTCCCGATCAACACACACCTCCCCCAGCTCCTCCGGGGGAACCCCAAGGCATTCCCAAACCAGCTGAGCGATGTAGTCCCTCCAGCGTGTCCTGGGTCTTCCCCAGGGC
>NC_047122.1:3434539-3500815 GCF_902500255.1 Thalassophryne amazonica
AAAACAGAGAGAGAGAGGAGAGAAACAGAGAGAGAGAGAGACAGAGATAGAGAAACAGAGAGAGAGAGAGAGAAACAGAGAGAGAGAGAGAGACAGAGAGAGACAGAGAGAGAGAAACAGACATAGAGAGACAGAGAGACAGAGAGAAACAGAGTGAGACAGAGACAGAGACAGAGAGAGAGAGACAGAGAGAGAGAGAGAGAGACAGAGAGAGAGAGAGAGAGAAACAGAGACAGAGAGAAACAGAGGGAGAGGGACCTATCTGTTCTTTGGGCTGTGGTAAATATACAACCCCTGGCAAAAATGATGGAATCACCGGCCTCGGAGGATGTTTATTCAGTTGTTTAATTTTGTAGAAAAAAAGCAGATCACAGACATGACACAAAACTAAAGTCATTTCAAATGGCAACTTTCTGGCTTTAAGAAACACTATAAGAAATCAGAAAAAAAAAAATTGTGGCAGTCAGTAACGGTTACTTTTTTAGACCAAGCAGAGGAAAAAAAATATGGACTCACTCAATTCTGAGGAAAAAATGATGGAATCATGAAAAACAAAAGAACGCTCCAACACATCACTAGTATTTTGTTGCACCACCTCTGGCTTTTATAACAGCTTGCAGTCTCTGAGGCATGGACTTAATGAGTGACAAACAGTACTCTTCATCAATCTGGCTCCAACTTTCTCTGATGGCTGTTGCCAGATCAGCTTTGCAGGTTGGAGCCTTGTCATGGACCATTTTCTTCAACTTCCACCAAAGATTTTCAATTGGATTAAGATCCGGACTATTTGCAGGCCATGACATTGACCCTATGTGTCTTTTTGCAAGGAATGTTTTCACAGTTTTTGCTCTATGGCAAGATGCATTATCATCTTGAAAAATGATTTCATCATCCCCAAACATCCTTTCAATTGATGGGATAAGAAAAGTGTCCAAAATATCAACATAAACTTGTGCATTTATTGATGATGTAATGACAGCCATCTCCCCAGTGCCTTTACCTGACATGCAGCCCCATATCATCAATGACTGTGGAAATTTACATGTTCTCTTCAGGCAGTCATCTTTATAAATCTCATTGGAACAGCACCAAACAAAAGTTCCAGCATCATCACCTTGCCCAATGCAGATTCGAGATTCATCACTGAATATGACTTTCATCCGGTCATCCACAGTCCACGATTGCTTTTCCTTAGCCCATTGTAACCTTGTTTTTTCTGTTTAGGTGTTAATGATGGCTTTCGTTTAGCTTTTCTGTATGTAAATCCCATTTCCTTTAGGCGGTTTCTTACAGTTCGGTCACAGATGTTGACTCCAGTTTCCTCCCATTCGTTCCTCATTTGTTTTGTTGTGCATTTTCGATTTTTGAGACATATTGCTTTAAGTTTTCTGTGTTGACGCTTTGATGTCTTCCTTGGTCTACCAGTATGTTTGCCTTTAACAACCTTCCCATGTTGTTTGTATTTGGTCCAGAGTTTAGACACAGCTGACTGTGAACAACCAACATCTTTTGCAACATTGCGTGATGATTTACCCTCTTTTTGTTGTGAAAGTGTAGTGACACGGACCCACAATAGGGGGCGCAAATGAACGGCCAATAGATGAGCCAAAAGGTAACAATTTAATGTTGTGAAATGTGCACAACGAACATACAGACAATCCCAGAATATAATTACAGTCAATCTACAAAGGTGACGTGTGGGCAGGCTCGAGGATAGAAGACGTCTGTCCTGAGAAGAGCCGGAACCACACGATTTCCGCTGCCACAGAACCTGGTGAATACTGGAGCCGCCAAGTCCCGAATTCCCAGGTGATCACCGTCCCCGACTGTCGGATCTGGTACTGCTGGCGAGAACAAAGACAGTCAAGTGTGGGTGTGTGTACACCCAGTAACCACAGCGGTGGGAATGCCACCTCCACCTCTCACTCAATAACTGCAGAGTACTGTAGATTCCTCAGGGGAAAAGAGTGCCTTCAACGCTCTCTCAGCTTTCACCGACGGAGGTAGCAGTACTCCTGCAAACACTCACAATATACAAATATTGCAATCACAAATGGCTGAGGATATTACCTCCAATGAAGTATGATATCTCGGCAACGAGGTGGAGATGACGTCTGGTCTTTATGGAGTGAGAGGACATTGAGTAGATGGGTGACAGCTGTCAAGAGGTAATGAGTGACAGCTGTCACCCCCGACTGTGTCCATGGCGGCAGCGCCCTCTCGTGCCTGAAGCCCGCACTTCAGGCAGGGCGCCCTCTGGTGGTGGGCCAGCAGTACCTCCTCTTCTGGCGGCCCACACACAACACTTTTAAGAGTTTGATAATCCTCTCCTTTGTTTCAATTGACATCTCTCGTGTTGGAGCCATGATTCATGTCAGTCCACTTGGTGCAACAGCTCTCCAAGGTGTGTTCACTCCTTTTTAGATGCAGACTAATGAGCAGATCTGATTTGATGCAGGTGTTAGTTTTTGGGGATGAAAATTTACAGGGTGATTCCATAATTTATTCCTCAGAATTGAGTGATTCCATATTTTTTTTCCCTCTGTTTGGTCTAAAAAAGTAACCGTTACTGACTGCCACAATTTTTTTTGCTGATTTCTTATAGTGTTTCTTAAAGCCAGAAAGTTGCCATTTGAAATGACTTTAGTTTTGTGTCATGTCTGTGATCTGCTTTTTTCTACAAAATTAAACAACTGAATGAACATCCTCCGAGGCCGGTGATTCCATAATTATTGCCAGGGGTTGTACTTCAAAACAACCAGGAGATATTAAAGCAGGAGATGAGCCAGCTCTGGGCCGAAGCGAAAAGGCTGAGGAATAACGAGGAGGTGTTAAAGCAGAAGAGGCAGCTTGAACAAGAGGTGCTAAAGCTGCAAAACGAGGAAGGAACGCAGACAAGCAAACAACTCACTCGAGCACTGCACCCCCCCCCCCCCCCCCCCCCCCCCCACACACACACACAGGAGTGTGCAGAATAGCAGGACCCAGACCACAATCCCAGCCAATCAGCAGAGGTGCTAAGCCAAGAAGCGCAAACACAAGAGACCGCTCCTCCAACAAATACTATGACCACACCAACAGAAACAAACTCAAAACAAAACCCACAAATCATTCTCCTCATGGACTTAAAGGGGAGATATGTGAAACAGAAAAAAACTTTTCCAGAACCACAGAGTTGAAAAACTCAAGTGCTGCAATACAAGACAGGCTATAGAACTACTGATGGACTGCTTGAGGTCCCCCAGCCATATTATTATACACACCAGCACAAATGACCTGAGAAGAGGTGGCCAAATGTTTATATGGCACCCCACCCCACCACAGACCTGCAGAGCCTATATGATCAAATTAAATCAAATCAAATCAATTTTATTTATATAGCGCCAAATCACTAATAAAGATAGATTGATCATATTTAAGATCGAAGCGTTAATTAATGGTAGGGCTTCCTTGAGCAGCCTGGTAGGAATGGGGTCTAATAGACATGTTGATGGTTTGGAGGAAGTAACTAATGAAAATAACTCAGACAGAACCATTGGAGAGAAAGAGTCTAACCAAATACCGGCATCACTGAAAGCAGCCAAAGATAACGATATGTCTTTGGAATGGTTATGAGTAATTTTTTCTCTAATAGTTAAAATTTTAGAAACCTGGGGTTGTTCTTATTTTCTTCAATAAGTGATGAGTAGTAAGATGTCCTAGCTTTACAGAGGGCTTTTTTATAGAGCAACAGACTCTTTTTCCAGGCTAAGTGAAGATCTTCTAAATTAGTGAGATGCCATTTTCTCTCCAACTTACGGGTTATCTGCTTTAAGCTGCGAGTTTGTGAGTTATACCACAGAGTCAGGCACTTCTGATTTAAAGCTCTCTTTTTCAGAGGAGCTACAGCATCCAAAGTTGTCCTCAATGAGGATGTAAAACTATTGACGAGATAATCTATCTCACTCACAGAGTTTAAGTAGCTACTCTGCCCTGTGTTGGTATATGGCATTAGGGAACATAAAGAAGGAAACATATCCTTAAACCTAGTTACAGCGCTTTCTGAAAGACTTCTACTGTAATGAAACTTATTCCCCACTGCTGGGTAGTCCATCAGAGTAAATGTAAATGTTATTAAGAAATGATCAGACAGAAGGGAGTTTTCAGGGAATACTGTTAAGTCTTCAATTTCCATACCATAAGTCAGAACAAGATCTAAGATATGATTAAAGTGGTGGGTGGACTCATTTACATTTTGAGCAAAGCCAATAGAGTCTAATAATAGATTAAATGCAGTGTTGAGGCTGTCATTCTCAGCATCTGTGTGGATGTTAAAATCGCCCACTATAATTATCTTATCTGAGCTAAGCACTAAGTCAGACAAAAGGTCTGAAAATTCACAGAGAAACTCACAGTAACGACCAGGTGGACGATAGATAATAACAAATAAAACCGGTTTTTGGGACTTCCAATTTGGATGGACAAGACTAAGAGTCAAGCTTTCAAATGAATTAAAGCTCTGTCTGGGTTTTTGATTAATTAATAAGCTGGAGTGGAAGATTGCTGCTAATCCTCTGCCTCAGCCCGTGCTACGAGCATTCTGACAGTTAGTGTGACTCGGGGGTGTTGACTCATTTAAACTAACATATTCATCCTGCTGTAAGCAGGTTTCTGTAAGGCAGAATAAATCAATATGTTGATCAATTATTCAAAGGATTCAAAGGAATTTTATTGTCATATGCACAGAAGAACATGTTCCCTGCACAATGAAATATGTCTACTGCATTTAACCCATCCTAATTGCCAGTAGGAGCAGAAGTCGCCATTAGGCGCCCGGGAATTATTATATCATTTACTAACAGGGACTTAGAAGAGAGAGACCTAATGTTTAATAGACCACATTTAACTGTTTTAGTCTGTGGTGCAGTTGAAGGTGCTATTTTTTTTTTTTATGCTTAAATAGATTTTTACTGGTTATTGGTGGTCTGGGAGCAGGCACCGTCTCTACGGGGATGGGGTAATGAGGGGATGGCAGGGGGAGAGAAGCTGCAGAGAGGTGTGTAAGACTACAACTCTGCTTCCTGGTCCCAACCCTGGATAGTCACGGTTTGGAGGGTTTAATAAAATTGGCCAGATTTCTAGAGATGAGAGCTGCTCCATCCAAAGTGGGATGGATGCCGTCTCTCCTAACAAGACCAGGTTTTCCCCAGAAGCTTTGCCAATTATCTATGAAGCCCACCTCATTTTTTGGACACCACTCAGACAGCCAGCAATTCAAGGAGAACATGTGGCTAAACATGTCACTCCCGGTCCGATTGGGGAGGGGCCCAGAGAAAACTACAGAGTCCGACATTGTTTTTGCAAAGTTACACACCGATTCAATGTTAATTTTAGTGACCTCCGATTGGCGTAACTGGGTGTCCTTACTGTCGACGTGAATTACAATCTTACCAAATTTACGCTTAGCCTTAGCCAGCAGTTTCAAATTTCCTTCAATGCCCCCGGAAGACATTTGACTATGGTTGCTGGTGTCGCTAACTTCACATTTCTTAAAACAGAGTCGCCAATAACCAGAGTTTGATCCTCGGCGGGTGTGTTGCCGAGTGGGGAAAAACGGTTAGAGATGTGAATGGGTTGGCGGTGTACAGGGGGCTTCTGTTTAGGACTACGCTTCCTCCTCACAGTCACCCAGTCGGCCTGCTTTCCCGGCTGCTCGGGATCTGCTGGAGCAGAACTAACGGCGGCTAAGCTACCTTGGTCCACACCGACTACAAGGGCCTGGCTAGCTGTAGGATTTTCCAAGGTGTGGAGCCAAGTCTCCAATTCGCCCAGCCTGGCCTCCAAAGCTACGAACAAGCTACACTTATTACAAGTACCGTTACTGCTAAAGGAGGCTGAGGAATAACTAAACATTTCACACCCAGAGCAGAAAAGTGCGGGAGAGACAGGAGAAGCCGCCATGCTAACCCGGCTAAGAGCTAGTAGCTGCGCTAAGCTAGCGGATTCCTAAAACACACAAAGTGAATAATTTGTAAATAATTTAGAGGTGATTCAGCAGAGAGAGTGCTTTAGTTAAGGCACGTGAAGATTACACTGTGAAATAAATCGTTATCTAGTTAACTAGATCAATCTAACTGCGCAGATTAAACAGCTAACAGATACAGCAAAACACCGCTGTGCTCCGGAACAGGAAGTGATACAATACCGCAGTGAGAGACAACCACCAGTAGAGGCAGCCAAGATGGTACCTGATTATTCACAACCTTATAAGTAAGAAGAAGAATTTTAAATTCTATTCTAGAATTAACAGGAAGCCAATGAAGAGAGGCCAATATGGGTGAGTCATCCATGTCTTTATGTCTGTAAGACAATCCTGCAGTTTAACTAATTGGTGTCTGTCCTCTGGCTTCATGGATAGATAAAGCTGGGTATCATCTGCGTAACAATGAAAATTTAAGCAATGCTTTCTAATAATACTGCTACGGGAAGCATGTATAAAGTGAATACAATTGGTCCTAGCACAGAACCTTGTGGAAGGTTCCATAATTAACCTTAGAAGATTCCCCATTTACATGAATAAATTGTAATCTATTAGATAAATATGATTCAAACCACCGCAGCGCAGTGCCTTTAATACCTATGGCATGCTCTAATCTCTGTAATAAAATTTTATGGTCAACAGTATCAAAAGCATCACTGAGGTCTAACAGAACAAGCACAGAGATGAGTCCACTGTCTGAGGCCATAAGAAGATCATTTGTAACCTTCACTAATGCTGTTTCTGTACTATGATGAATTCTAAAACCTGACTGAAACTCTTCAAATAGACCATTCCTCTGCAGATGATCAGTTAGCTGTTTTACAACTACCCTTTCAAGAATTTTTGAGAGAAAAGGAAGGTTGGAGATTGGCCTATAATTAGCTAAGATAGCTGGGTCAAGTGATGGCTTTTAAGTAATGGTTTAATTACTGCCACCTTAAAAGCCTGTGGTACATAGCCAACTAATAAAGACAGATTGATCATATTTAAGATCGAAGCATTAATTAATGGTAGGGCTTCCTTGAGCAGCCTGGTAGGAATGGGGTCTAATAGACATGTTGATGGTTTGGAGGAAGTAACTAATGAAAATAACTCAGACAGAACAACTTATAAGGTTTTGAATAATCAGGTCCCATCTTATCTTAGGGACCTCATAGTACCATATCACCCCAATAGAGCGCTTCGCTCTCAGACTGCAGGCTTACTTGTAGTTCCTAGGGTTTGTAAGAGTAGAATGGGAGGCAGAGCCTTCAGCTTTCAGGCTCCTCTCCTGTGGAACCAGCTCCCAATTCAGATCAGGGAGACAGACACCCTCTCTACTTTTAAGATTAGGCTTAAAACTTTCCTTTTTGCTAAAGCTTATAGTTAGGGCTGGATCAGGTGACCCTGAACCATCCCTTAGTTAGGCTGCTATAGACTTAGACTGCTGGGGGGTTCCCATGATGCACTGAGTGTTTCTTTCTCTTTTTGCTCTGTATGCACCACTCTGCATTTAATCATTAGTGATTGATCTCTGCTCCCCTCCACAGCATGTCTTTTTCCTGGTTCTCTCCCTCAGCCCCAACCAGTCCCAGCAGAAGACTGCCCCTCCCTGATCCTGGTTCTGCTGGAGGTTTCTTCCTGTTAAAAGGGAGTTTTTCCTTCCCACTGTCACCAAGTGCTTGCTCATAGGGGGTCGTTTTGACCGTTGGGGTTTTTCCGTAATTATTGTATGGCTTTTGCCTTACAATATAAAGCGCCTTGGGGCAACTGTTTGTTGTGATTTGGCACTATATAAATAAAATTGATTTGATTTGATTTTGTTGTGTGGGCCGCCAGAAGAGGAGGTACTGCTGGCCCACCACCAGAGGGCGCCCTGTCTGGAGTGCGGGCTCCAGGCACCAGAGGGCGCAGCCGCCTCACAGGAGCAGCCAGGGTGACAGCTGTCAGGCATCACCTGCAACAGCTGTTACCAATCATCTGATCGGCAGGAGTATATCAGCAGGACGACGTCTCCACCTCTTTGCCGAGATATCGTTTCTACCGAGAAGGTAACGTACTCAGCTAACTGTTTGACAGTGATCTTTGTGACTTTGTGCATTTCTCTGAGAGAACTTCCCAACGAGAGGTGGAGGTAGCTTACCTGCCGTTCGGATTCCTGGGTGCGAACGCGCCCTCCTTTAACTGTTCTTTATTCCTCGCCAGCAGTACCAGGTCCGACACGCGGAGGCAGTGGCCACCTGGGAGTTCGGGACTTGGCGGCTCCAGTATTCCCGGGGTCTGGTGGCGGAGGAAACCGTGTGGTTCCGGTTCTACTTTGGAGAGGCATCTCCTATCTTCGAGCCTGCCCACACGACACCTGTGTGAATTTGACTTTGTCCTTTATTGTAATCTGTTGTCCTTGTTGTGCATATTCACAACAGTAAAGTGTGTTATTTGACCTATTCCATTGTCCGTTCATTTGCGCCCCCTGTTGTGGGTCCGTGTACTTACACTTTCCCAACAGATTTGACTTCATCTACAGCCTGAATGCCGTCTTCTGCAGTGAAGTTGACCTCAGGGTGCTCACTGCCAATGTGACCTGCAACCTGATAAACACAAATCTTAGTCAAGACTTTCTGGAAAAATCCAAGATGGGAGAAAAAAAAAATCAAGAAAGGCACACGTGTTACAGAATGTTGAGGAGATTGTTATTTTCCCCCCAGTTCTTTCTGTAATACTGCCCCTTCCAAAGCACAAACTCAAACTATTCCACACTTGTAAATTTAATCAAAGTCACAGCAAAAATAATCAGGCCTGGGCCCTGCAAGAACTTCTCTTACAGACAAGATCTGCTCTTACAGAACCCCGGACAATGGATACAAGCAGTTTTTATATAGGATTACATATACATAACAACGGTGGTCTTTATTTCACAAAATCCTTCTCTTATTGGCCCCCGTGGGCATTCAAGGGAGGTCCATCCCCCTGCCCCAGGCCCGTGCAATAACGGGAGACATATGCTTTATAATTGTAACCTAACTCTCTTTATCCTAAGTGGTACAAACTGGTTAAATCCAGTTCTCCATGCACATACCAAAGAAGAACAAAGTGAGAATAAGAATGAATCCAAAAATATAACCCGACATATAATAACTACCTTAATACCAAAAGAAATACAGAAAACAAATAAAGAAAACCATAATTAGACACAGAAATATATCTAACAAGACGACAAAGACAGTGATATTGACTAGACTGCTCATGGAAGGTCACTAGACCCTGGACAGACTTTATTTTAATCAGTTCTGTCTGATGGACAGCCACAAACTTTGCGGTCTTATTAGCTGTGTTATCTATCAACCACTGAACTGATAAGATAAGATAATCCTTTAATTGTCCGATGACTGGGAAATTTCTGATGTTACAGTAGCACAGGGACAATCACAGAACAACAGTGCAAATATGCAAAAATAAGGTAAAAGAAAAATAACTACCAAAAACAGAAGTCAAATTCTGTGCAGAATAACAATATACGGGTGATTCTTAGACTACGGGCACTTATTATGTCCTTTGATCATATTGTATGAAAAACAGAAAAAAGGGGAAATTTCACACCTTTATAGTTATCTTTACAATGGAAGTGTTTTAAGAAATTTGTTCTAGTAGTCTATGATGACTTTTTCACCTTTTTTTCAGCATCATTATATGCAAATATTGCTGTTTTGTGCTTGTCCCACACCCAGACTTTTGATCTTCAATGATAAAAATGAATGGTAAAAAAAGTTTTTCTAATGTCTTAAAATATCTCTGAATAAAATATCAGTAAAATAATCAAAACTTAATTGGGGTATTCAATGTCATACAACTGTTGTGATTTTTTTAAACAAAATGTAGTTGTCCCATACTATTGCTGTAATTTCCACCACAACACTGTAATATCCCTTTAAACAGTTTGTATGAAAGATTGTTTGGGTAGTTTCTATGGAGATAAACAGTGACATCAGAGCACATGTATATAGTGCCAAATCACAACAAACAGTTGCCCCAAGGCGTTTTATATTGTAAGGCAATGGTGTGGTGGAAATTACATTTACAAGGCCAATAGTGCCCGTAGTTAAAGAATCACCCATACACAGTAGAATAGATGACACTATATAGAAGTAGAAAGAATGTTTCATAATATTGCACGAGTGTTCAAGTGATATTGTACACGAGTATACAAGTATTATTGCACAGAATGTGCAGTATTATTGCACATGGCTGAAAAATTGTTACTATAGCATTACTAATGAGCTGAGTGGTCTGAATGGTCCACAAGGAACAGACAGCAGCAGTCTGTGAAGGACCTGTGGTGTTGCTTCTTCATGCACTTTGGGTGGAGCACCACTGTCCCAGCTGTTTTTTTGTGGTATATTCAATTGACTATAGGTTTAAGAGAATTTGCAAATCATTGTATTCTGTTTTTATTTACATTTTATGCAGTGTCCCAACTTCACTGGAATTGGGGTTGTGTGTATGTATATATATATATATATATATATATATATATATATATATATATATATATATGTGTGTGTGTATATATATATATATATACATACACACACACATATTCATTTATTTATTTATTTTCTATTTCCGCTTATTCCAAATAAGGGTCACAGGGCCAGTCCGAGTGGGCACTGGGCAAGAGGTGGGGTTGACTGGACGAGACACCAGTCATTACTGGTTATGTCATTACTCTCTACTTTTAAGATTAGGCTTAAAACTTTCCTTTTTGCTAAAGCTTATAGTTAGGGCTGGATCAGGTGACCCTGAACCATCCCTTAGTTATGCTGCTATAGACTTAGACTGCTGGGGGGTTCCCATGATGCACTGTTTCTTTCTCTTTTTGCTCTGTATGCACCACTCTGCATTTAATCATTAGTGATTGATCTCTGCTCCCCTCCACAGCATGTCTTTTTCCTGGTTCTCTCCCTCAGCCCCAACCAGTCCCAGCAGAAGACTGCCCCTCCCTGAACATGGTTCTGCTGGAGGTGTCTTCCTGTTAAAAGGGAGTTTTTCCTTCCCACTGTAGCCAAGTGCTTGCTCACAGGGGGTCGTTTTGACCGTTGGGGTTTTACGTAATTATTGTATGGCCTTGCCTTAGCATCCGGAGCGAACCCACATGAACACAGGGAGAACCTTCTGACTGTGAGGCAGCAGTGCTAACCACTGATGCGCCGTGCAGGCTGAATATATGAACATGTTAAAAAAAATCCCAGATGCACGTGTTTAAAATAAAAACCTGATGTGGAGAATCTCATGCAGTCATGTTTAGGAGCAGAAATCACATTAAATCAAAATTAAATCAAATTTATTAACTTATATAGCACCAAATCATGACAAGTCGCCCCAAGGCACTTCACAAACATCATTTAAAAGGCAGAATAAAATGAATTAAGATTAAAAATGAAAACATAAATAAGTAAAAGGTAAAAGGTAAGTACCTTCGGCTGCTCCCTTGTTTGCACTTAGGGTCACCACAGCAAATCAAAGGTGGATCTGCATGTTGAATTGGCACAGGTTTTACGCCGGAAGCCCTTCCTGATGCAAGTCCATATTACATGGAGAAATGTGGTAGGTGTAGGGAACAGAGTCACAGGATGACTAATAATGTTTTGGAATATTGAAAATTATCACTTGTGGATAATTTTACATCGGGGCACCACTTATTTCCAAGTATAAGTACTTTTTATTTTAAACATTCATTAATTGATTAGTCTCAATTTAATTAATCAGTCTCAGTTTCTAAAGGATAAGCTCCGCAGGTCAGATCCGACACCCTCTGTAAAACCATTCAAAAATCACAGACAACTTCACATGTTTAAGATTGTTGGTAAGGTGTCGTAGCACGGACCCACAACAGGGGGCGCAAATGAACGGACAATGAGTAAGCCAAAAAAGTAACAATTTAATGTTGTGATAACACACAACTAAATTCACAGAATTTGCACAGTCAATTAACACCAGGTGACGTGTGTGCAGGCTCGAAGATAGAAGACCCCCGACGAGAGAGAAGCCGCGTCCCACATGGCTTCCACCACCAACGGTCTGAAGAACACCGGAGCCGCCAAGTCCCGAGTCCCCAGGTGGCCTCTGTCTTCGGCTGTCGACCCTGGTACTGCTGGCAGAAAGCAGAGATAAGATGAATGAGTGTGAGTCCGCACACTCAGTAATCCACAGTCCAAACACAGTTAGGAGGGAGCACCTCCACCTCCAATCACACACACTCGTACAGCTCCTGGTTTAACCACTTATCTGGGTTGGGATGTGAGGCGAAGCCATCGCTGTCACACCAAACGCCAATCCCTCAGACAAGGAAACACTCCAGGAAAACGGCTGCAACAGAAGTTCAGGTTATACACACAAAGTGTCTGTCAGCAGAGAAATTACCTTTCCAATGGTAGTCGATTTCTCGGCGGGGAGGTGGAGTTGCAGTCCGGCTTATGTACTGGTGTAGATGAGTGACAGCTGGTGCGATGAGTGACAGCTGTCACTTCCTCTGGGTTTGGCGCCCTCTCCTGCTTGGAGCCTGCACTCCAAGCAGGACGCCCTCTGGTGGTGGTGGGCCAGCAGTACCTCCTCTTCAGCGGCCCACATAACAAAGATATTTATTTAACCCTGGCAGGAGTTAAATAACGGGACATATCACAGTGATCGATTTAATGATTACAACCATCAATGAGCAATGATTATATGATGTTCTGATAGTTTGGTTTCGTAGCGGGAGTTTTAGGAGTAAGATTCATCCTAATTTAATAGGTAATTTACTTTGGTATTTAACCTGAGAGAAGATGAATGATTTTGAATAGAGTTAAATAAAGCCACTCTGTTTATCTGACAACATAGCCCAGTCTTACTTTGTGCAGTGCAGCGGGTCTCCGTGAGGTCCGATGCTGGAATCGTCTGGCTCAGTCAATGCTCTGTCCGCCACACAGCTTTGTCAGGGACCTTGACAAAGAGGCTCTGCTGGTCCGACCCGCTCGGTCTCGTCAGTGGCGGGGATGATTCCTGTTACTGTGCTGTGGTTTCACGGCGGCAGTTCAAGTCGCTGTTCAATGTCTCAGCTGACCGGGATGTTTTCTCTGCAGCGCTCTGGAATCTGGCTTGTCAGAATAAAGGTTTGAGCGTCTTTATTCTCTGTCAAAAATCAAAAATTCGTCTTTCGTCGTCGTCTTTTGGAAGCTTGGTCAAATCAGAATTCAATGCAAAAATAGCTGACTTTAGAAGAAAAATGTTCGTGAAAGGAATTTGGAGTTTGAAGAAGAAAAAGGTTTTAATTTGAAAATTCGAAAAAGGAAGTTAAATGTGCCGGCGGGTTTAACTTGACAAAGGTTGCAAAAGTTGTCTGTCGGAAAAATAAATTCTTGTCGGTACACCAAACAAGAATGAGTCTTAAGTAGCACGTGGCTTTAGACAAAGAGTCATAAATCTTGACGGCCGAGACAGCGTCTTTAAACCCAAGGAAAAGAAGAGAGAAAAGCGTAAGAGCAAGAGAGGAGCATAAGAGTAAGAGAGCGAATTCCCGGGCGCAAGCTCTTTTAAAGGTTTAATAAGCTCCATCCCCAAGAATTCTGGGTAACGTAGTTTGTGGAGTTTCCTTTGTCTAGTTTTATATATATATATATATATATATATATATATATATATATATATATATATATATATATATATATATAAGAACACACTAAGTAAACATTCCCCAATGAACAGAGTATAACACGTCAAATATAATACTTTCATGCATAAATAGAAAAGAGTGACATGTTTCCGTTTCTCTTTTTTTTCTTTGTTCTTTTGCTACAACAATACAATGAAATTTCCTTTTTAAAATGGGGTTAGGAGTTTGGAGTCTTGCAGGAAATAAATCCTGTCCTTCCCAAATCGTCCCACAGGGGTCACTCTTGTTCCATGGTTAGATTTGATATTTATCTAGCAGAGCTGTGAAAGGGGTGCTGAGTTGTGTCTGGTTTGGGGAATTGATAAGAATTCACAGCTACGTGTGGAATGCACTTTGGGGGAGTTTTAAATCCTGAATATGGTGGATTTTGTTGACAGATCCAAGCTGTGCATGGCTTAAAGTGTCTCCTCTTTGACACTGGGAGATATACCAGGCCCTGCTGTACGGAGGTTATCTTTCTTTGAAGAAAACCCAATGGCCTCATCTTAAAGTAAGCTTAAGATGTTGGCTGTTTGATCACAGCTTTCCGCTACACAGAGGTGGGATTTGAGGGATGGGATTTGAACCCAGAACCTTCTGCTCTGAAACCAAGCACATTAACCACTTTGCCACCACCCCTGCTTAAATAAGTAAAAGGAATAAAATAACTAAAAGGAATAAAAGAAGACACACAATGGTATAAAATACTAATGATGAAACCTCCAAAATCTAATGGAGTCTTCCATGGCCTAATATCTAACTGTGGTACAAATTTGGTGAGAACCTGTGAAGTAGTTTTGATGTAATCCTTCAAAGACTATATAAAGTGAAACTTGATCCAGAATCTGGATCTGGATCTGGATCACCTCCAAAATCTAATGGAGTCTTCCATGGCCTAATACCTATCTGTGGTGAAAACATGGTGAGTGTTGTGGGCTGGGGTGTTTGGCTGGCTTGGTTTTTGTTTTCTGTTTCTCCCACCAGGTGGTATGCATTCAGGACTGAGTGGCTGAGCATTAGGACCTCACCCTGAACACCTGAGGCTTGTCATCAGGACTCACAGCTGTGGTGTATTTTGTCTTGATCAGAGATTGCTGCATTTAAACCTTGAATGCACAGTGTGTGATTGCCAGAGACTCGACCTTGTGAGCAGACGTGTGAGATCGACGTCAGGAGAACAATCTCACCATCACGGACGCAGAGACCGCTCCAGGTTTGACACCACAGTCTGTGAAGGAGGATTGGGTGAGGTCTCACGCTCTTCAGCACACTTCCTGAGGTAATTTGGTTTTGGTGACTTTTATGAAGTAATGACAGTGGATTTGGTGTCCCTCACACCTTGTGTTAGTGAGCTGTCACGTTATGCTAATTGTCTAATCAGCTTCTGCTGCAGTGGAGATTTGAACTGAGTTGTTCCGTGCCTGCAGGGTAAGAAGCTGATGTATAGATTTAAGCCAGGAAGTGTTTGCTGATTGCGTGCACCTTTGAGTTGTGTCTCTCTGTGTGAAGTTGGACTCACCTCCATGTTTTCTTTCTTCACAGACTCGGTTTGTCGCGGCCACCTGGGGGGTGTCGGCGGGGTCCCTGGGTCCGAACTGCTGTGGCTCCGGACCGTTTGCGCTGTTGAGAGCGCGCCGTGTTTCCACCTCACCAGACCGCGGACTTTTTAGTTGTTTAGCACTTCACCCACTGTTATGTTTATTAAATTCTGTTACCTTTTGAACCGTGCTGTGCTTATTTTATGCTGGGTCCTTTCAAACGCTGGGTCGGTGCCCCGACCGCGTCCGAAACATAACAGTAGTCTCTGGCCATTTAACAATGGACCAGCAGAAGCAGAGACGGTATTTTTGCCGGGAAGGCTGCAGCAGATGTTGGAGTTGATCCGGGATCAGTTGCGGGTGCTCTCCGCCCGGGTTGTGCGCGTTGGTGCGCGCATGGCGGAGTTCACAGCTTGGGTTGCGTCGCACCCCACTGTTACGGCTGTAGCCCCGTCTCCTCCCGTGCAGCTGGCTCCGACGCCTGTTGTAGCAGCCCCGGTGGTATTTAGTTTGGTATGGTTGTTTGTGTTTGTGTTTTCTTTTTTTTGTTTTATGACTAAGCAGACTTTAACACACAGTCGGAAGAAGGCTGAGTGCACAGGTTCAAGAACTCCTGGCCAAAATTATGCAAAGTGAACAACTAAAGTAGGAGTCGACAGGAATGAACGCAAAGATGCAGTCAGAGGTGGAGACTCTAACAGGTTTGCTAAATGAAACAGAGGGCAAGACCAATAAAGTCAACAAAGGATATCTCTGCACTGGAGTGTCAGCTGCGGAGCAGTCTACTGCAGACAGGCTCAGGGTGAGAAAGGATGAGCTCCAGGATGAGAGTGATAGTCTCGGCACAAAGTTCCCTGTTGACAGAGAAGAGGCGGCTGGAAGCGTGCATTATCCAGCTGAAGGAAGAACTAGAGAAGCTCAACATTGAGATGATCAATGACTGCATGAAGAAATTAACATTGCAGGTTGAGCAGCTGATGATGGAGCTGTCGTCAGAGCACAGTAACAGTAACGCACAGCTCCTGGAGACGGGCCTTTCCCAGCTGGATCGTCAGCACAAGGAGCTGAAGCTGCAGGAGGTGTTTTTTGTTCCCAGCCAACATTCCAGCCATGGTCCCTGGAGGGGGGCTTTGTTTTTTCTGGCCCAGGTCCGTGTGGTTGCCGGGAGGCTTCCCGTGAGGGTGGGGTACTGTTGTGTTGTGTTGTGTTGGCCTTTTATTGTGGGCAGTCTAAGGCACACCTGTGCACTAATCATGGTGTCTAATCAGCATCTTGATATGGCACACCTGTGAGGTGGGATGGATTATCTCAGCAAAGGAGAAGTGCTCGCTATCACAGATTTCGACTGGTTTGTGAACAATATTTGAGGGAAATGGTGATATTGTGTATGTGGAAAAAGTTTTAGATCTTTGAGTTCATCTCATACAAAATGGGAGCAAAACCAAAAGTGTTGCGTTTATATTTTTGTTGAGTATATATATATATATATATATATATATATATATATACACACACACACACACACACACACACACACACGTTTCACACTTACATTGTCCTGATGCAGTATATAATATGTGTCTTGGGTCACGTGACACAGTGAAGAAAATATTCTTATACATTTATTTTTTAGACACATACATAGTTGGCATTTGCAGCCGATGTCCCGTCGAGATCAATCAATCAATCAATCAACTTTTTTCTTGTATAGCGCCAAATCACAACAAACAGTTGCCCCAAGGCGCTCCACATTGCAAGGCAAGGCCATACAATAATTATGAAACACAGTCTACGTCTAAAGCAACATAACCAAGGGATGGTCCAGGGTCACCCGATCCAGCCCTAACTATAAGCCTTAGCGAAAAGGAAAGTTTTAAGCCTAATCTTAAAAGTAGAGAGGGTATCTGTCTCCCTGATCTGAATTGGGAGCTGGTTCCACAGGAGAGGAGCCTGAAAGCTGAAGGCTCTGCCTCCCATTCTACTCTTACAAACCCTAGGAACTACAAGTAAGCCCGCAGTCTGAGAGCGAAGCGCTCTAATGGGGTAATATGGTACTACAAGGTCCCTAAGATAAGATGGGACCTGATTATTCAAAACCTTATAAGTAAGAAGAAGAATTTTAAATTCTATTCTAGCATTAACAGGAAGCCAATGAAGGGAGGCCAACACGGGTGAGATATGCTCTCTCCTGCTAGTCCCCGTCAGTACTCTAGCTGCAGCATTCTGAACCAACTGAAGGCTTTTTAGGGAACTTTTAGGACAACCTGATAATAATGAATTACAATAGTCCAGCCTAGAGGAAATAAATGCATGAATTAGTTTTTCAGCATCACTCTGAGACAAGACCTTTCTGATTTTAGAGATATTGCGTAAATGCAAAAAGGCAGTCCTACATATTTGTTTAATATGCGCTTTGAATGACATATCCTGATCAAAAATAACTCCAAGATTTCTCACAGTATTACTAGAGATCAGGGAAATGCCATCCAGAGTAACGATCTGGTTAGACACCATGCTTCTAAGATTTGTGGGGCCAAGTACAATAACTTCAGTTTTATCTGAGTTTAAAAGCAAGAAATTAGAGGTCATCCATGTCTTTATGTCTGTAAGACAATCCTGCAGTTTAGCTAATTGGTGCGTATCCTCTGGCTTCATGGATAGATAAAGCTGGGTATCATCTGCGTAACAATGAAAATTTAAGCAATACCGTCTAATAATACTGCCCAAGGGAAGCATGTATAAAGTGAATAAAATTGGTCCTAGCACAGAACCTTGTGGAACTCCATAATTAACTTTAGTCTGTGAAGAAGATTCCCCATTTACATGAACAAACTGTAATCTATTAGACAAATATGATTCAAACCACCGCAGCGCAGTGTCTTTAATACCTATGACATGCTCTAATCTCTGTAATAAAATTTTATGGTCAACAGTATCAAAAGCAGCACTGAGGTCCAACAGAACAAGCACAGAGATAAGTCCACTGTCCGAAGCCATAAGAAGATCATTTGTAACCTTCACTAATGCTGTTTCTGTACTATGATGAATTCTAAAACCTGACTGAAACTCTTCAAATAGACCATTCCTCTGCAGGTGATCAGTTAGCTGTTTTACAACTACCCTCTCAAGAATCTTTGAGAGAAAAGGAAGGTTGGAGATTGGCCTATAATTAGCTAAGATAGCTGGGTCAAGTGATGGCTTTTTAAGTAATGGTTTAATTACTGCCACCTTAAAGGCCTGTGGTACATAACCAACTAACAAAGATAGATTGATCATATTTAAGATTGAAGCATTAAATAATGGTAGGACTTCCTTGAGCAGCCTGGCAGGAATGGGGTCTAATAAGCATGTTGATGGTTTGGATGAAGTAACTAATGAAAGTAACTCAGACAGAACAATCGGAGAGAAAGAGTCTAACCAAATACCGGCATCACTGAAAGCAGCCAAAGATAACGATACATCTTTGGGATGGTTATGAGTAATTTTTTCTCTAATAGTCAAAATTTTGTTAGCAAAGAAAGTCATGAAGTCATTACTAGTTAAAGTTAATGGAATACTCAGCTCAATAGAGCTCTGACTCTTTGTCAGCCTGGCTACAGTGCTGAAAAGAAACCTGGGGTTGTTCTTATTTTCTTCAATTAGTGATGAGTAGAAAGATGTCCTAGCTTCACGAAGGGCTTTCTTATAGAGCAACAAACTCTTTTTCCAGGCTAAGTGAAGATCTTCTAAATTAGTGAGACGCCATTTCCTCTCCAACTTACGGGTTATCAGCTTTAAGCTACGAGTTTGTGAGTTATACCACGGAGTCAGACACTTCTGATTTAAAGCTCTCTTTTTCAGAGGAGCTACAGCATCCAAAGTTGTCTTCAATGAGGATGTAAAACTATTGACAAGATACTCTAACTCCCTTACAGAGTTTAGGTAGCTACTCTGCTCTGTGTTGGTATATGACATTAGAGAACATAAAGAAGGAATCATATCCTTAACCTAGTTACAGCGCTTTCTGAAAGACTTCTAGTGTAATGAAACTTATTCCCCACTGCAGGGTAGTCCATCAGGGTAAATGTAAATGTTATTAAAAATGATCAGACAAAAGGGAGTTTTCAGGGAATACTGTTAAGTCTTCTATTTCCATACCATAAGTCAGAACAAGATCTAAAATATGATTAAAGTGGTGGGTGGACTCATTTACTTTTTGAGCAAAAGCCGATAGAGTCTAATAATAGATTAAATGCAGTGTTGAGGCTGTCATTCTCAGCATCTGTGTGGATGTTAAAATCGCCCACTATAATTATCTTATCTGAGCTAAGCACTAAGTCAGACAAAAGGTCTGAAAATTCACAGAGAAACTCACAGTAACGACCAGGTGGACGATAGATAATAACAAATAAAACTGGTTTTTGGGACTTCCAATTTGGATGGACAAGACTAAGAGACAAGCTTTCAAATGAATTAAAGCTCTGTCTAGGTTTTTGATTAATTAATAAGCTGGAATGGAAGATTGCTGCTAATCCTCCGCCCCGGCCCGTGCTACGAGCATTCTGACAGTTAGTGTGACTCGGGGGTGTTGACTCATTTAAACTAACATATTCATCCTGCTGTAACCAAGTTTCTGTTAGGCAGAATAAATCAATACGTTGATCAATTATTATATCATTTACCAACAGGGACTTAGAAGAAAGAGACCTAATGTTTAATAGACCACATTTAACTGTTTTAGTCTGTGGTGCAATTGAAGGTGCTATATTATTTTTTCTTTTTGAATTTTTATGCTTAAATAGATTTTTGCTAGTTATTGGTGGTCTGGGAGCAGGCACCGTCTCTACGGGGATGGGGTAATAGGGGGATGGCAGGGGGAGAGAAGCTGCAGAGAGGTGTATAAGACCACAGCTCTGCCTCCTGGTCCCAACGCTAGACAGTCACAGTTTGGAGGATCCCAAAAAATTGGCCAGATTTCTAGAAATGAGAGCTGCTCCCTCTAAAGTGGGATGGATGCCGTCTCTCCTAACAAGACCAGGTTTTCCCCAGAAGCTTTGCCAATTATCAATGAAGCCCACCTCATTTTTTGGACACCACTCAGACAGCCAGCAATTCAAGGAGAACATGCGGCTAAACATGTCACTCCCGGTCTGATTGGGGAGGGGCCCAGAGAAAATAACAGAGTCCGACATTGTTTTTGCAAAGTTACAATGAGATGAGGTGAACATCGAGATGAGGTGCGTCGCGCTTCTGCGCATGCGTGCTCATGCATGCTCATGCGCACATCGCTCTACCCCGGACTTGAAAACGTCACCCGTCGAGATTAGGTGCTTCGCGCAACTGCACATGGGGAGATGATGTAACTCGCTCGATGTGCAACGCATGCGCATTTTGTTTTTTTTTTGTTTGTTTATTTTTTCCGTCAAAGTTTGTTTTTAATTAATTGTATTCAGTGTATTTATAGCCTAGTAAGTATGTATGTATTTTTTACGTTAGGAGCATAAATGTATGTATATGTATAGTTTGCCTGTCAAAATAAGCTAACTCCAGGTTAAAAATGCTTATCGTTTAAGAGTGAGTAGATTTTATACATTACTACATTCGGATGAACAATTTATACATTTACTTGCCCATCAAAATAAGCGAACTTTGTGAAGTAATTTTTTCAGTGCACACATATGCAGTTACACGAGGAACCTCATCTTGATGACGCACCTCATCTCAACAGACTTATCTGTCGAGCGGAGGTGCCATGCACCTCACTTTGACGACGCACCTCATCTCGACAGAACACCAGTCTGCTCTGTGTCAGTCTGATCCCGTCAGATCACAGAAACTAAGCAGTGTGGGACCTGATTAGTACTTGGATGGGAGACCTCTTTGGAACACCAGCGGCTGTGTGTGTTTCTCCAGGTGATACTTGAGTTGCATCAGGAAGGGCATCCAGTGTAAAACCTGTGCCGAATGTCAATGCGGATCTGGCTGGGGAGCAGCTGAATGGACAACAACAACATTGATGTTGACATTGAAAGATGTGACGACTCTGTTGGCAGAGGTTCTTGCATTCTCTGAGCGCAGCTCTAGATGTAGCTTGTTGAAAGAAATGTATGTGCTGACTGTAAAATAAGCCACAAAAAATGGATTTGTTAGTTTATAATAATGGTTATTACCCTCATGGGTACAATCAGGGAGCCATAATCATTCCACATGGAAGAAACCTGGGTTGCCCATGTTGGTTTTAGGTAGGACCCACATGAAGCCCACCTTCAGCCCATGTGATAATCAGACCGTAGCAACCAGACGAGCTGCTGGTGCTGCGTTCACTGCGCCGCTGTCATTTCAAAGATGCACCAGTTATTGCAGTCCCCCATAACATGCACTTGGAAAGGCAGGTTCAGGAAAAGCATACACACGGTCATCCACACAAGAAAGTATACAGACATTACAGACACATGGAGGCAGGTGCAGGACAAGAGGGGAGGAGTAAGACATGGAGAAAGGACAGGTGAACTGCATAATAAAAGGACATAGGGACAGAAAAGACACTAAAACCCCCTTAACAGATGACATCCCAACACCGGAGAGCTTTTCCCCCTGCTGTGTGCATGGCACGCTGCCAGACAACGTTAGCGGGGAGGAGAACGTTTTCCTTCAGCTCAGTGCATGGCTCACTGCAGGAGAACTTTAGCGGGCAGGAGAACTTTTTTCCAGTGCTAAGTGCGCAGCACCCGGCAGGAGAACTTTAGCAGTCAGGAGAACTTTTCACCAGCGCTGGTGCGAGGCTCACTGCAGGAGAACTTTTTCACCAGCGCTTGTGCAAGGCTCGCTGCAGGAGAACGTTTTCCCCAGCATCGGTGCGAGCCTAGCAACAGGAGAACATTTTCCCCAGCACTTGTACAAGACTTGCTGAAGGAGAACTTTTTCCCCAGCACTTGTACGAGGCTTGCTGCTGGAGAACTTTTCCCCCAGCACTTGTGCGAGGCTCGCTGCAGGAGACGTTTTTCCCCAGCACCGGTGCGAGCCTTGCTACAGGACAACTTTTTCCCCAGCACTTGTACAAGACTTGCTGAAGGAGAACTTTTTCCCGAGTGCTGGTGCAAGCCTTGCTGCAGGAGAACTTTTTCCCTAGTGCTGGTGTGAGGCTCACTGCAGGTGAACATCTTCCCCAGCACTTGTATGAGGCTCACTGCAGGAGAACTTTGTCCCCAGCACTCGTGCGAGATTTGCTACAGGAGAACTTTTTCCCCAGCACATGTATGAGGCTTTCTGCAGGAGAACTTTTTCCCCAGCGCTATTGCGAGGCTCACTGCAGGAGAACTTTTTCCTCAGCACTCGTGCGAGGCTCACTGCAGAAGAAATTTTTCCCCAGTGCTCGTGCGAGGCTCACTGCAGAACAACTTTTTCCCCAGCGCTCGTGCGAAGCTCGCTGAAGGAGAACTTTTCCCCCAGTACTCGTGCAAGGCTTGCTGCAGGTGAGAGTCTTCCGCAGCACTTGTGTGAGGCTTGCTGCAGGAGAACTTTTTCCCCAGCACTCGTGCAAGACTTGCTACAGGAGAACTTTTTCACCAGCGCTGGTGCGAGGCTTGCTGCAGGATAACTTTTTCCCAGCACTCGTGCAAGGCTCACTGCAGAAGAACTTTTTCCCCAGCACTCCTGTGAGGATCGCTGTAGGAGAACGCTTTCCCCAGCACTGGTACGAGAGTTGCTGCAGAAGAACGTTTTCCCCAGCACTGGTGCGAGGCTTGCTGCAGGAGAACTTTTCCCCAGCACTTGTGCGAGACTTGCTGTAGGAGAACATTTCCCCCACCACTCCTGCGAGGCTCGCTGTAGGAGAACATTTTCCCCAGCACTTGTACGAGCCTCGCTGCAGGAGAACTTTTTTCCCCAGCACTTGTACGAGGCTCTCTGCAGGAGAACTTTTTTCCCAGTGCTCGTGCGAGGTTCACTGCAGAAGAACTTTTTCCCCAGTGCTCATGCGAGGGTCGCTGCAGGAGAACATTTTCCCCAGCACTCCTGCGAGGCTCGCTGTAGGAGAACGTTTTCCCCAGCACTTGTACGAGGCTCACTGCAGAAGAACTTTTCCCCCAGCACTCGTTCAAGGTTCACTGTAGGAGAACGTTTTCCCCAATACTAGTGTGAGGCTTGCTGCAGGAGAACTTTTTCCCCAGCGCTGGTGCGAGGCTCTCTGCAGGAGAACTTTTTCCCCAGCGCTATTGTGAGGCTCAAGGCAGAAGAACTTTTCCCCACAGCACTCGTTCAAGGTTCGCTGTAGGAGAACGTTTTCCCTAACACTAGTGTGAGGCTTGCTGCAGGAGAACTTTTTCCCCAGCGCTGGTGCGAGGCTTGCTGCAGGAGAACTTTTTCCCCAGCACTCGTGCAAGACTTGCTACAGGAGAACTTTTTCCTCAGCGCTGGTGTGAGCCTTGCTACAGGAGAACCTTTCCCCAGCGCTGGTGTGAGGCTTGCTGCAGGAGAACTTTTTTCCCAGCGCTCGTGCGAGGCTCACTGCAGGAGAACATTTTCCCCAGCACTCCTGCGAGGCTCGCTCTAGGAGAACGTTTTCCCCAGCCTTGTATGAGACTCGCTGCAGGAGAACTTTTTCCCCAGCACTTGTACGAGGCTAACTGCAGAAGAACTTTTTCCCCAGTGCTCGTGCAAGGCTTGCTGCAGGAGAACATTTTCCCCAGCACTCCTGCGAGGCTCGCTCTAGGAGAACGTTTTCCCCAGCACTTGTATGAGACTCGCTGCAGGAGAACTTTTTCCCCAGCACTTGTACGAGGCTAACTGCAGAAGAACTTTTTCCCCAGTGCTCGTGCAAGGCTTGCTGCAGGAGAACATTTTCCCAAGCGCTCGTGCGAGGCTCACTGCAGAACAACTTTTTCCCCAGCGCTCGTGCGAGGCTCGCTGCAGGAGAACTTTTCCCCCAGCACTCGTGCAAGGCTTGCTGCAGGTGAGCGTCTTCCCCAGCACTCGTGTGAAGCTCGCTGCAGGAGAACCTTTACCCCAGTGCTGGTGTGAGGCTTGCTGCAGGAGAACGTTTCCCCCAGCATTCGTGCAAGACTTGCTACAGGAGAACTTTTTCCCCAGTGCTGGTGCGAGGCTCTCTGCAGGAGAACTTTTTCCCCAGCGCTATTGCGAGGCTCAAGGCAGAAGAACTTTTCCCCACAGCACTCGTTCAAGGTTCGCTGTAGGAGAACGTTTTCCCTAACACTAGTGTGAGGCTTGCTGCAGGAGAACTTTTTCCCCAGCGCTGGTGCAAGGCTTGCTGCAGGAGAACTTTTTCCCCAGCACTCGTGCAAGACTTGCTACAGGAGAACTTTTTCCTCAGCGCTGGTGTGAGCCTTGCTACAGGAGAACCTTTCCCCAGCGCTGGTGTGAGGCTTGCTACAGGAGAACTTTTTTCCCAGCGCTCGTGCGAGGCTCACTGCAGGAGAACATTTTCCCCAGCACTCCTGCGAGGCTCGCTCTAGGAGAACGTTTTCCCCAGCACTTGTATGAGGCTAACTGCAGAAGAACTTTTTCCCCAGTGCTCGTGCAAGGCTTGCTGCAGGAGAACATTTTCCCAAGCGCTCGTGCGAGGCTCACTGCAGAACAACTTTTTCCCCAGCGCTCGTGCGAGGCTCGCTGCAGGAGAACTTTTCCCCCAGCACTCGTGCAAGGCTTGCTGCAGGTGAGCGTCTTCCCCAGCACTCGTGTGAAACTCGCTGCAGGAGAACTTTTTCTCCAGCGCTGGTGTGAGACTTGGAACAGGAGAACTTTTTTCCCAACGCTTGTGCGAAGGTCACTGCAGAAGAACGTTTTCCCCAGCACTCGTGCGAGGCTTGCTGCAGGAGAACTTTTCCCCCAGCACTTCTGCAAGGCTAGCTGCAGGTGAACATCATCCCCAGTACTCGTGTGAGGCTTGCTGCAGGAGAACCTTTTCTCCAGAGCTGGTGTGAGGCTTGCTGCAGGAGAACTTTTTCCCAGCGCTCGTGCGAGGCTCACTGCAGAAGAACTTTTTTCCCAGCACTCGTGCGAGGCTTGCTGCAGGAGAACGTTTTCCCCAGCACTCCTGCGAGGCTCGCTGTAGGAGAACGTTTTCCCCAGCACTTGTACGAGACTCGCTGCAGGAGAACTTTTTCCCCAGCACTTGTACGAGGCTCTCTGCAGGAGAACTTTTTCCCCAGTGCTATTGCGAGGCTCACTGCAAAAGAACTTTTCCCCCAGCACTCGTTCAAGGTTCGCTGTAGGAGAATGTTTTCCCCAGCACTGGTGCGAGGTTCACTGCAGGAGAACTCTTTCCCCAGCACTCGTGCGAGGCTCACTGCATAAGAACTTTTTCCCAGCGCTCGTGTGAGGCTTGCTGCAGGAGAACGTTTTCCCCAGCACTTGTACGAGACTCCCTGCAGGCGAACTTTTTCCCCAGCACTTGTACGAGACTCGCTGTAGGAGAACGTTTCCCCCAGCACTTGTACGAGGCTCTCTGCAGGAGAACTTTTCCCCAGTGCTATTGCGAGGCTCACTGCAGGAAAACTCTTTCCCCAGCGCTCATGCGAGGCTCACTGCATAAGAACCTTTTCTCCAGAGCTGGCGTGAGGCTTGCTGCAGGAGAACTTTTTCCCAGCGCTCGTGCGAGGCTCACTGCAGAAGAACTTTTTTCCCAGCACTCGTGCGAGGCTTGCTGCAGGAGAACGTTTTCCCCAGCACTCCTGCGAGGCTCGCTGTAGGAGAACGTTTTCCCCAGCACTTGTACGAGACTCGCTGCAGGAGAACTTTTTCCCCAGCACTTGTACGAGGCTCTCTGCAGGAGAACTTTTTCCCCAGTGCTATTGCGAGGCTCACTGCAAAAGAACTTTTCCCCCAGCACTCGTTCAAGGTTCGCTGTAGGAGAATGTTTTCCCCAGCACTGGTGCGAGGTTCACTGCAGGAGAACTCTTTCCCCAGCACTCGTGCAAGGCTCACTGCATAAGAACTTTTTCCCAGCGCTCGTGTGAGGCTTGCTGCAGGAGAACGTTTTCTCCAGCACTTGTACGAGACTCCCTGCAGGCGAACTTTTTCCCCAGCACTTGTACGAGACTCGCTGTAGGAGAACGTTTCCCCCAGCACTTGTACGAGGCTCTCTGCAGGAGAACTTTTCCCCAGTGCTATTGCGAGGCTCACTGCAGGAAAACTCTTTCCCCAGCGCTCATGCGAGGCTCACTGCATAAGAACCTTTTCCCCAGCGCTCGTTCGAGGCTCGCTGCAGGAGAACATTTTCCCCAGTGCTCGTGCGAGGCTCACTGCAGAAGAACTTTTCCTCCAGCACTCGTGCAAGGCTTGCTGCAGGTGAACATCTTCCCCAGTGCTGGTGCGAGGCTTGCTACAGGAGAACTTTTTTCCCAGTGCTTCTGCGAAGCTCACTGCATAAGAACCTTTTCCCCAGCGCTCGTTCGAGGCTCACTGCAGGAGAACATTTTCCCCAGTGCTCGTGCGAGGCTCACTGCAGAAGAACTTTTCCTCCAGCACTCGTGCAAGGCTTGCTGCAGGTGAACATCTTCCCCAGTGCTGGTGCGAGGCTTGCTACAGGAGAACTTTTTTCCCAGTGCTTCTGCGAAGCTCACTGCAGGAGAACTTTTCCCCAGTGCTATTGCGAGACTCACTGCAGGAGAACTTTTTCCCCAGTGCTCGTGCTAGGCTCGCTGCAGGAGAACTTTTTCCCCAGCACTCCCGTGAGGCTCGCTGCAGGTGAGCGTCTTCCCCAGCAGTCGTGTCAGGCTCGCTGCAGCAGAACTTTTCCCCCAGCACTGGTGCGAGGCTTGCTGCAGGAGAACGTTTTCCCCAGCACTTGTGTGAGACTTGCTACAGGAGAACTTTTTCCCCAGTGTTGGTGCGAGGCTCGCTGCAGGAGAACGTTTTCCCAGCGCTCGTGCAAGGCTCACTGCAGAGGAACTTTTTCCCCAGCGCTTGTGCGAGGCTCGCTGCAGGAGAACGTTTTCCCCAGCACTCCTGCGAGGCTCACTGTAGGAGAACATTTTCCCCAACACTTGTACGAAACTCGCTGCAGGAGAACTTTTTCCCCAGCACTTGTACGAGGCTCACTGCAGGAGAACGTTTTCCCCAGCGCTGGTGTGAGGCTTGCTGCAGGAGAACATTTTCCCCAGCACTTGTACAAGGCTCTCTGCAGGAGAACTTTTTCCCCAGTGCTATTGCGAGGCTCAGTGCAAAAGAACTTTTCCCCCAGCGCTCGTTCAAGGTTCGCTGTAGGAGAATGTTTTCCCCAGCGCTGGTGCGAGGTTCACTGAAGGAGAACTCTTTCCCCAGCACTCGTGCGAAGCTCACTGCATAAGAACTTTTTCCCCAGCACTCGTGCAAGGCTCGCTGCAGGTGAACATCTTCCCCAGCGCTCACGCAAGTCTCACTGCAGAAGAACTTTTTCCCAGCGCTTATGCTAGGCTTGCTGCAAGAGAACGTTTTCCCCAGCACTTGTACGAGACTCGCTGCAGGAGACCTTTTTCCCCAGTACTTGTACGAGACTCGCTGCAGGAGAACTTTTTCCCCAGCACTTGTACGAGACTCGCTGCAGGAGAACTTTTCCCCCAGCACTTGTACGAGGCTCTCTGCAGGAGAACTTTTTCCCCAGTGTTATTGCGAGGCTCACTGCAGGAGAACTCTTTCCCCAGCACTCATGTGAGGCTCACTGCATAAGAACGTTTTCCCCAGCGCTCGTTCGAGGCTCGCTGCAGGAGAACATTTTCCCCAGTGCTCGTGCGAGGCTCACTGCAGAAGAACTTTTCTTCCAGCACTCGTGCAAGGCTCGCTGCAGGTGAACATCTTCACCAGCGCTCGTGCAAGGCTTGCTGCAGGAGAACGTTTTCCCAAGCACTCGTGCGAGGCTCACTGCAGAAGAGCTTTTTCTCCAGCACTCGTGCAAGGCTCGCTGGAGGTGAACATCTTCCCCAGCACTAGTATGAGGCTCGCTGCAGAAGAACTTTTTCTCCAGCGCCGGTGTGAGACTTGCAACAGGAGAACTTTTTTCCCAACGCTTGTGCGAAGGTCACTGCAGAAGAACTTTTCCCCAGCACTTGTACGAGGCTCACTGCAGAATAACTTTTCCCCCAGCGCTTGTGCAAGGCTTGCTGCAGGAGAACGTTTTCCCAAGCGCTCATGCGAGGCTCACTGCAAAAGAACTTTTTCCCCAGAACTCGTGCAAGGCTCGCTGCAGGTGAACATCTTCCCCAGCACTAGTATGAGGCTCGCTGCAGGAGAACGTTTTCCCCAGCACTTGTACGAGGCTCACTGCAGAAGAACTTTTTCCCAAGCGCTCGTGCGAGGCTAACTGCAGGTGAACATCTTCCCCAGCACTAGTATGAGGCTCGCTGCAGGAGAACTTTTTCTCCAGCGCTGGTGTGAGACTTGGAACAGGAGAACTTTTTTCCCAACGCTTGTGCGAAGGTCACTGCAGAAGAACGTTTTCCCCAGCACTCGTGCGAGGCTTGCTGCAGGAGAACTTTTCCCCCAGCACTTCTGCAAGGCTAGCTGCAGGTGAACATCATCCCCAGCACTCGTGTGAGGCTTGCTGCAGGAGAACCTTTTCTCCAGAGCTGGTGTGAGGCTTGCTGCAGGAGAACTTTTTCCCAGCGCTCGTGCGAGGCTCACTGCAGAAGAACTTTTTTCCCAGCACTTGTGCGAGGCTTGCTGTAGGAGAACGTTTTCCCCAGCACTTGTACGAGACTCGCTGCAGGAGAACTTTTTCCCCAGCACTTGTACGAGGCTCTCTGCAGGAGAACTTTTTCCCCAGTGCTATTGCGAGGCTCACTGCAAAAGAACTTTTCCCCCAGCACTCGTTCAAGGTTCGCTGTAGGAGAATGTTTTCCCCAGCACTGGTGCGAGGTTCACTGCAGGAGAACTCTTTCCCCAGCACTCGTGCGAGGCTCACTGCATAAGAACTTTTTCCCAGCGCTCGTGTGAGGCTTGCTGCAGGAGAACGTTTTCCCCAGCACTTGTACGAGACTCCCTGCAGGCGAACTTTTTCCCCAGCACTTGTACGAGACTCGCTGTAGGAGAACGTTTCCCCCAGCACTTGTACGAGGCTCTCTGCAGGAGAACTTTTCCCCAGTGCTATTGCGAGGCTCACTGCAGGAAAACTCTTTCCCCAGCGCTCGTGCGAGGCTCACTGCATAAGAACCTTTTCTCCAGAGCTGGCGTGAGGCTTGCTGCAGGAGAACTTTTTCCCAGCGCTCGTGCGAGGCTCACTGCAGAAGAACTTTTTTCCCAGCACTCGTGCGAGGCTTGCTGCAGGAGAACGTTTTCCCCAGCACTCCTGCGAGGCTCGCTGTAGGAGAACGTTTTCCCCAGCACTTGTACGAGACTCGCTGCAGGAGAACTTTTTCCCCAGCACTTGTACGAGGCTCTCTGCAGGAGAACTTTTTCCCCAGTGCTATTGCGAGGCTCACTGCAAAAGAACTTTTCCCCCAGCACTCGTTCAAGGTTCGCTGTAGGAGAATGTTTTCCCCAGCACTGGTGCGAGGTTCACTGCAGGAGAACTCTTTCCCCAGCACTCGTGCGAGGCTCACTGCATAAGAACTTTTTCCCAGCGCTCGTGTGAGGCTTGCTGCAGGAGAACGTTTTCTCCAGCACTTGTACGAGACTCCCTGCAGGCGAACTTTTTCCCCAGCACTTGTACGAGACTCGCTGTAGGAGAATGTTTCCCCCAGCACTTGTACGAGGCTCTCTGCAGGAGAACTTTTCCCCAGTGCTATTGCGAGGCTCACTGCAGGAAAACTCTTTCCCCAGCGCTCATGCGAGGCTCACTGCATAAGAACCTTTTCCCCAGCGCTCGTTCGAGGCTCGCTGCAGGAGAACATTTTCCCCAGTGCTCGTGCGAGGCTCACTGCAGAAGAACTTTTCCTCCAGCACTCGTGCAAGGCTTGCTGCAGGTGAACATCTTCCCCAGTGCTGGTGCGAGGCTTGCTACAGGAGAACTTTTTTCCCAGTGCTTCTGCGAAGCTCACTGCATAAGAACCTTTTCCCCAGCGCTCGTTCGAGGCTCGCTGCAGGAGAACATTTTCCCCAGTGCTCGTGCGAGGCTCACTGCAGAAGAACTTTTCCTCCAGCACTCGTGCAAGGCTTGCTGCAGGTGAACATCTTCCCCAGTGCTGGTGCGAGGCTTGCTACAGGAGAACTTTTTTCCCAGTGCTTCTGCGAAGCTCACTGCAGGAGAACTTTTCCCCAGTGCTATTGCGAGACTCACTGCAGGAGAACTTTTTCCCCAGTGCTCGTGCTAGGCTCGCTGCAGGAGAACTTTTTCCCCAGCACTCCCGTGAGGCTCGCTGCAGGTGAGCGTCTTCCCCAGCAGTCGTGTCAGGCTCGCTGCAGCAGAACTTTTCCCCCAGCACTGGTGCGAGGCTTGCTGCAGGAGAACGTTTTCCCCAGCACTTGTGTGAGACTTGCTACAGGAGAACTTTTTCCCCAGTGTTGGTGCGAGGCTCGCTGCAGGAGAACGTTTTCCCAGCGCTCGTGCAAGGCTCACTGCAGAGGAACTTTTTCCCCAGCGCTTGTGCGAGGCTCGCTGCAGGAGAACGTTTTCCCCAGCACTCCTGCGAGGCTCACTGTAGGAGAACATTTTCCCCAACACTTGTACGAAACTCGCTGCAGGAGAACTTTTTCCCCAGCACTTGTACGAGGCTCACTGCAGGAGAACGTTTTCCCCAGCGCTGGTGTGAGGCTTGCTGCAGGAGAACATTTTCCCCAGCACTTGTACAAGGCTCTCTGCAGGAGAACTTTTTCCCCAGTGCTATTGCGAGGCTCAGTGCAAAAGAACTTTTCCCCCAGCGCTCGTTCAAGGTTCGCTGTAGGAGAATGTTTTCCCCAGCGCTGGTGCGAGGTTCACTGAAGGAGAACTCTTTCCCCAGCACTCGTGCGAAGCTCACTGCATAAGAACTTTTTCCCCAGCACTCGTGCAAGGCTCGCTGCAGGTGAACATCTTCCCCAGCGCTCACGCAAGTCTCACTGCAGAAGAACTTTTTCCCAGCGCTTATGCTAGGCTTGCTGCAAGAGAACGTTTTCCCCAGCACTTGTACGAGACTCGCTGCAGGAGACCTTTTTCCCCAGTACTTGTACGAGACTCGCTGCAGGAGAACTTTTTCCCCAGCACTTGTACGAGACTCGCTGCAGGAGAACTTTTCCCCCAGCACTTGTACGAGGCTCTCTGCAGGAGAACTTTTTCCCCAGTGTTATTGCGAGGCTCACTGCAGGAGAACTCTTTCCCCAGCACTCATGTGAGGCTCACTGCATAAGAACGTTTTCCCCAGCGCTCGTTCGAGGCTCGCTGCAGGAGAACATTTTCCCCAGTGCTCGTGCGAGGCTCACTGCAGAAGAACTTTTCTTCCAGCACTCGTGCAAGGCTCGCTGCAGGTGAACATCTTCACCAGCGCTCGTGCAAGGCTTGCTGCAGGAGAACGTTTTCCCAAGCACTCGTGCGAGGCTCACTGCAGAAGAGCTTTTTCTCCAGCACTCGTGCAAAGGCTCGCTGGAGGTGAACATCTTCCCCAGCACTAGTATGAGGCTCGCTGCAGAAGAACTTTTTCTCCAGCGCCGGTGTGAGACTTGCAACAGGAGAACTTTTATCCCAACGCTTGTGCGAAGGTCACTGCAGAAGAACTTTTCCCCAGCACTTGTACGAGGCTCACTGCAGAATAACTTTTCCCCCAGCGCTTGTGCAAGGCTTGCTGCAGGAGAACGTTTTCCCAAGCGCTCATGCGAGGCTCACTGCAAAAGAACTTTTTCCCCAGAACTCGTGCAAGGCTCGCTGCAGGTGAACATCTTCCCCAGCACTAGTATGAGGCTCGCTGCAGGAGAACGTTTTCCCCAGCACTTGTACGAGGCTCACTGCAGAAGAACTTTTTCCCAAGCGCTCGTGCGAGGCTAACTGCAGGTGAACATCTTCCCCAGCACTAGTATGAGGCTCGCTGCAGGAGAACTTTTTCTCCAGCGCTGGTGTGAGACTTGGAACAGGAGAACTTTTTTCCCAACGCTTGTGCGAAGGTCACTGCAGAAGAACGTTTTCCCCAGCACTCGTGCGAGGCTTGCTGCAGGAGAACTTTTCCCCCAGCACTTCTGCAAGGCTAGCTGCAGGTGAACATCATCCCCAGCACTCGTGTGAGGCTTGCTGCAGGAGAACCTTTTCTCCAGAGCTGGTGTGAGGCTTGCTGCAGGAGAACTTTTTCCCAGCGCTCGTGCGAGGCTCACTGCAGAAGAACTTTTTTCCCAGCACTCGTGTGAGGCTTGCTGCAGGAGAACGTTTTCCCCAGCACTCCTGCGAGGCTCGCTGTAGGAGAACGTTTTCCCCAGCACTTGTACGAGACTCGCTGCAGGAGAACTTTTTCCCCAGCACTTGTACGAGGCTCTCTGCAGGAGAACTTTTTCCCCAGTGCTATTGCGAGGCTCACTGCAAAAGAACTTTTCCCCCAGCACTCGTTCAAGGTTCGCTGTAGGAGAATGTTTTCCCCAGCACTGGTGCGAGGTTCACTGCAGGAGAACTCTTTCCCCAGCACTCGTGCGAGGCTCACTGCATAAGAACTTTTTCCCAGCACTCGTGTGAGGCTTGCTGCAGGAGAACGTTTTCCCAGCGCTCGTGCAAGGCTCACTGCAGAGGAACTTTTTCCCCAGCGCTTGTGCGAGGCTCGCTGCAGGAGAACGTTTTCCCCAGCACTCCTGCGAGGCTCACTGTAGGAGAACATTTTCCCCAACACTTGTACGAAACTCGCTGCAGGAGAACTTTTTCCCCAGCACTTGTACGAGGCTCACTGCAGGAGAACGTTTTCCCCAGCGCTGGTGTGAGGCTTGCTGCAGGAGAACATTTTCCCCAGCACTTGTACGAGGCTCTCTGCAGGAGAACTTTTTCCCCAGTGCTATTGCGAGGCTCAGTGCAAAAGAACTTTTCCCCCAGCGCTCGTTCAAGGTTCGCTGTAGGAGAATGTTTTCCCCAGCGCTGGTGCGAGGTTCACTGAAGGAGAACTCTTTCCCCAGCACTCGTGCGAAGCTCACTGCATAAGAACTTTTCCCCAGCACTCGTGCAAGGCTCGCTGCAGGTGAACATCTTCCCCAGTGCTCACGCAAGTCTCACTGCAGAAGAACTTTTTCCCAGCGCTTATGCTAGGCTTGCTGCAGGAGAACGTTTTCCCCAGCACTTGTACGAGACTCGCTGCAGGAGACCTTTTTCCCCAGTACTTGTACGAGACTCGCTGCAGGAGAACTTTTTCCCCAGCACTTGTACGAGACTCGCTGCAGGAGAACTTTTCCCCCAGCACTTGTACGAGGCTCTCTGCAGGAGAACTTTTTCCCCAGTGTTATTGCGAGGCTCACTGCAGGAGAACTCTTTCCCCAGCACTCATGTGAGGCTCACTGCATAAGAACGTTTTCCCCAGCGCTCGTTCGAGGCTCGCTGCAGGAGAACATTTTCCCCAGTGCTCGTGCGAGGCTCACTGCAGAAGAACTTTTCTTCCAGCACTCGTGCAAGGCTCGCTGCAGGTGAACATCTTCCCCAGTGCTGGTGCGAGGCTTGCTGCAGGAGAACGTTTTTCCCAGTGCTTCTGCAAAGTTCACTGCAGGAGAACTTTTTCCCCAGTGCTATTGCGAGACTCACTGCAGGAGAACATTTTCCCCAGCACTCCTGCGAGGCTCGCTCTAGGAGACCTTTTTCCCCAGCACTTGTACGAGGCTAACTGCAGAAGAACTTTTTCCCCAGTGCTCGTGCAAGGCTTGCTGCAGGAGAACATTTTCCCAAGCGCTCGTGCGAGGCTCACTGCAGAACAACTTTTTCCCAAGCGCTCGTGCGAGGCTCACTGCAGAACAACTTTTTCCCCAGCGCTCGTGCGAGGCTCGCTGCAGGAGAACTTTTCCCCCAGCACTCGTGCAAGGCTTGCTGCAGGTGAGCGTCTTCCCCAGCACTCGTGTGAAGCTCGCTGCAGGAGAACTTTTACCCCAGTGCTGGTGTGAGGCTTGCTGCAGGAGAACGTTTCCCCCAGCATTCGTGCAAGACTTGCTACAGGAGAACTTTTTCCCCAGTGCTGGTGCGAGGCTCTCTGCAGGAGAACTTTTTCCCCAGCGCTATTGCGAGGCTCAAGGCAGAAGAACTTTTCCCCACAGCACTCGTTCAAGGTTCGCTGTAGGAGAATGTTTTCCCCAGCACTGGTGCGAGGTTCACTGCAGGAGAACTCTTTCCCCAGCACTCGTGCGAGGCTCACTGCATAAGAACTTTTTCCCAGCGCTCGTGTGAGGCTTGCTGCAGGAGAACGTTTTCCCCAGCACTTGTACGAGACTCGCTGCAGGAGAACTTTTTCCCCAGCACTTGTACGAGACTCGTTGTAGGAGAACGTTTCCCCCAGCACTTGTACGAGGCTCTCTGCAGGAGAACTTTTCCCCAGTGCTATTGCGAGGCTCACTGCAGGAAAACTCTTTCCCCAGCGCTCGTGCGAGGCTCACTGCATAAGAACCTTTTCCCCAGCGCTCGTTTGAGGCTCGCTGCAGGAGAACATTTTCCCCAGTGCTCGTGCGAGGCTCACTGCAGAAGAACTTTTCCTCCAGCACTCATGCAAGGCTTGCTGCAGGTGAACATCTTCCCCAGTGCTGGTGCGAGGCTTGCTACAGGAGAACTTTTTTTCCCAGTGCTTCTGCGAAGCTCACTGCAGGAGAACTTTTCCCCAGTGGTATTGCGAGACTCACTGCAGGAGAACTTTTTCCCCAGTGCTCGTGCTAGGCTCGCTGCAGGAGAACTTTTTCCCCAGCACTCCCGTGAGGCTCGCTGCAGGTGAGCGTCTTCCCCAGCAGTCGTGTCAGGCTCGCTGCAGCAGAACTTTTCCCCCAGCACTGGTGCGAGGCTTGCTGCAGGAGAACGTTTTCCCCAGCACTTGTGTGAGACTTGCTACAGGAGAACTTTTTCCCCAGCGTTGGTGCGAGGCTCGCTGCAGAAGAACGTTTTCCCAGCGCTCGTGCAAGGCTCACTGCAGAGGAACTTTTTCCCCAGCGCTTGTGCGAGGCTCGCTGCAGGAGAACGTTTTCCCCAGCACTCCTGCGAGGCTCACTGTAGGAGAACATTTTCCCCAGCACTTGTACGAAACTCGCTGCAGGAGAACTTTTTCCCCAGCACTTGTACGAGGCTCACTGCAGGAGAACGTTTTCCCCAGCGCTGGTGTGAGGCTTGCTGCAGGAGAACTTTACCCCAGCGCTGGTGTGAGGCTTGCTGCAGGAGAACATTTTCCCCAGCACTTGTACGAGGCTCTCTGCAGGAGAACTTTTTCCCCAGTGCTATTGCGTGGCTCACTGCAAAAGAACTTTTCCCCCAGCGCTCGTTCAAGGTTCGCTGTAGGAGAATGTTTTCCCCAGCGCTGGTGCGAGGTTCACTGAAGGAGAACTCTTTCCCCAGCACTCGTGCGAAGCTCACTGCATAAGAACTTTTTCCCCAGCACTCGTGCAAGGCTCGCTGCAGGTGAACATCTTCCCCAGCGCTCACGCAAGTCTCACTGCAGAAGAACTTTTTCCCAGCGCTTATGCTAGGCTTGCTGCAGGAGAACGTTTTCCCCAGCACTTGTACGAGACTCGCTGCAGGAGACCTTTTCCCCAGTACTTGTACGAGACTCGCTGCAGGAGAACCTTTTCCCCAGCACTTGTACGAGACTCGCTGCAGGAGAACTTTTCCCCCAGCACTTGTACGAGGCTCACTGCATAAGAACGTTTTCCCCAGCGCTCGTTCGAGGCTCGCTGCAGGAGAACATTTTCCCCAGTGCTCGTGCGAGGCTCACTGCAGAAGAACTTTTCTTCCAGCACTCGTGCAAGGCTCGCTGCAGGTGAACATCTTCCCCAGCGCTGGTGCGAAGCTTGCTGCAGGAGAACGTTTTTCCCAGTGCTTCTGCGAAGCTCACTGCAGGAGAACTTTTTCCCCAGTGCTATTGCGAGACTCACTGCAGGAGAAATTTTCCCCAGTGCTCGTGCTAGGCTCGCTGCAGGAGAACGTTTTCGCCAGCACTCCCGTGAGGCTCGCTGCAGGTGAGCGTCTTCCCCAGCAGTCGTGTCAGGCTCGCTGCAGGAGACCTTTTCCTGCAGCGCTGGTGCGAGGCTTGCTGCAGGAGAACGTTTTCCCCAGCACTTGTGTGAGACTTGCTACAGGAGAACTTTTTCCCAAGCGCTCGTGCGAGGCTCACTGCAGGAGAACTTTTTCCCCAGCACTCCTGCGAGGCTCGCTGCAGAAGAACTTTTTCCCAGCGCTTGTGCGAGGCTCGCTGCAGGAGAGCTTTTCCCCCAGCACTCCTGCAAGACTCACTTCAAGTGAACGTCTTCCCCAGCACTCGTGTGAGGCTCACTGCAGGAGAACTTTTTCTCCAGCGATGGTGTGATTCTTTCTGCAGGAGATCTTTTTCCCCAGCACTGGTGCGAGGCTTGCTGCAGGAGAACTTTTTCCCCAGCACTTGTGCGAGACATGCTGCAGAAGAACTTTTTCCCAGTGCTCGTGCGAGGCTTGCTGCAGGAGAACATTTTCCCCAGCACTCCTGCGAGGCTCTCTGCAGGAGAACGTTTTCCCCAGTGCTATTGCGAGGCTCAAGGCAGAAGAACCTTTCCCCCAGCGCTTGTTCAAGGTTTGCTGTAGGAGAACGTTTTCCCCAACACTAGTGTGAGGCTCGCTGCAGGAGAACTTTTTCCCCAGCACTGGTGCGAGGCTTGCTGCAGGAGAACGTTTTCCCCAGCACTTGTGCAAGACTTGCTACAGGAGAAATTTCCCCAGCGCTGGTGTGAGGCTTGCTGCAGGAGAAGCTGCTTTGACACAACGGATTGGGAAATGTTCAAACACGCAGCAACCTACAACAGCAACACTGACACTGAGGAGAATACTGACACTGTGACCTCCTACATCACAAACTAGTGCATTGATGATGTGACTCACACAAAAACCATCATCACCCGGGCCAACCGGAAACCATGGCTGACTGGTGATGTCCACAAGCTGCTGAGAGCCAGAGACAAAGCAAAAAGAGTCGGGGATGAATCTGGCTTGAAAACAGTGAGAGCCAACCTGTCCTGTGGCATCAGGAAGGCAAAAAAGAACTACACACAAAAGATAACGTCCCACTTCAGAGACAGCAAGGACGCACAGAGCCTATGGCGAGGCATTCAGACTGTCACTGACTACAAGCCAGCACCACAGAGCTGTGAGAGCAACACCTCTCTGCTCAATAACCTGAACCGCGTCTTTGCACGCTTTGAAGCACTGAACACCACATAGCCACAGAAGACCCCACCCCCTCCCCACGACCAGACCCTGTGCCTCTCTGTCGCCAGCATGAAGAAGACATTGGTGGCCATCAACACCCGCAAAGCAACAGGTCCGGACAACATCCCTGGTGGCGTGCTGAAGGACTGCGCAGAGGAACTTAAGGATGTCTTCAGAGACGTCTTTAACACTTCCCTAAAGCAAGCCATTATTCCAACATGCTTCAAAGCTGCCACCATCATACCTGACAACTCATTAACCAGACAAATCGCTCCACCAACTAAGAACGGCCATGCACCACCACCCACAGAATCGAGAAAGAGATGTCAATCTGTCAGTCCTTTTCCTTATAATGAAAATCTGCCGAGAGCACAGCACATGTCCTCACACAAAGGCTGCTTACCAGCAAATGACACGATCGACAGGCGTGAAAAATTCACGCATGCGCACGAAGGTTCAAGGTTTGCTCATGCAAGGACAAGTGATTCAAATCCATCAGGTTTTTGCAAAAAAATAAAAATGTCGGATACTTTTCTAACAGACCTCGTATTCATTCAATTCCCGACAATGATCCAATACTCCAATCAAACCAATACATTGCCAAACATGTAGGCATACAGGGAAACATCAATTTGACCCCACCACATTACCCCTGTGCCGTAACCTCATAGCCAGTCTTAGGGAGTCCCACAGAGACCAGGTCTAGTAATCGTGACTGTGCCTGCCTAAGGTTGTCCCAGGGTTTAAGATGGGATCTTACCCCTCATGGTCTATCCAGCCTTCCAATACTCACCTGAAAAAGGATACCTATGTTGTGTGGGCCGCTGAAGAGGAGGTACTGCTGGCCCACCACCACAAGATGGCGCCCTGCTTGAAGTGCGGGCTTCAAGCACGAGAGGGCGTCGGCTTTGCTGGAGGTGACAGCTGTCATTAATCAACACAAGCTGTCACCCATCACCACCACTACAAAGACCGGACTGCAACTCCACCTCCTCGCCGAGAAATCAACTACCATTCAGGTAATTTCTCTGCTGACTGACACTATGTGTAATAACCTGAACTTCTGTTGCAGCCGTTTTCCTGGAGTGTGTCCTTATCTGAGGGATTGGCGTTTGGTGTGACAGCGACGGCTTCGCCTCACACCCCAACCCAGATAAGTGGTTGACCAGGAGCTGCACGAGTGTGTGTGATTGGAGGTGGAGGTTTTCCCTCCTTTACTTAATACAGACTGTGGGATTACTGAGTGTGCGAACTCACACTCATCTGGACTGTCTCTGTTCTCTGCCAGCAGTACCGGGTCTGACTGCTGAAGACAGTGGCCACCTGGGGCGCAGGGCTTGGCGGCTCCGGTGTTCTTCAGCTCCGTTGGTGTTGGAAGCTGTGTGGGGATCCGGCTCTTCTCTCTCCAGGCGTCTTCTATCGTCGAGCCTGCCCACACGTCACCTGGTGTATGATTGACAGTCCACCATATTGTTATTGTCTGTACGTTGTTGTGCGATTCACAACATTAAATGGTTACTTTTTGGCTTATCCATTGTCCGTTCATTAACGCCCCCTGTTGTGGGTCCGTGTCACGACACTTTCACAACAACCTACTGGGCAGGGGTACCAAGGGGAGGGGGAACAACCATTTGAGGTGTCATACTCAGACAGTTTAAATTTTCACAGATCATCAAATTTGTAGCATCATTGAAAGTGAATTGAAATACCTCTTTAATAATTTATCTCAAAATAGATCTGTTGGATCAATCAATGCTTAAACAATACATGACAGTAGTATTAAAATAATAATGCTAATAATAATAAGAAATAATAATAATAATAATAACTAGGACTGCAAGCAGTCATATACGGGCCCTCGTTCTGCACAATCGCCTACCCAGGGCAGTGCGCTCCCTTGTGACCAGATGTGGGCATGTGCGTACAGGGGCAACCACTCATCCCACAGTTCAAATTTCAACCAAATCACACAATGCATGAAGGAGTTAGGACATGCTGATAGTTCATCCACTAGGGGGTGCTCAGTGTACAAACAGAGGGGCCAGGTGTGTTCAGGGGCCAACCGTCATCATACATGTGAAGTTTCAAGTCAATCAGGTAAAGCATAAAGGAGTTATGACATGCTGATAGTTCATCCACTAGGGGGCGCTCAGTGTACAAACAGAGGGGCCAGGTGTGTTTAGGGGCCAACTGTCATCACACATGTAAAGTTTAATGTCAATCAGGCAAAGCATGAAGGAGTTATCATGACTTCAAGCAGGCCGACTGGGTGACTGTGAGGAGGAAGCGTAGCCCTAAACAGAAGCCCCGTGTACACCGCCAACCCGTTCACATCTCTAACCGTTTTTCCCCACTCGACGACACACCCGCCGAGGATCAAACTCTGGTTATTGGCGACTCTGTTTTGCGAAATGTGAAGTTAGCGACACCAGCAACCATAGTCAATTGTCTTCCGGGGGCCAGAGCAGGCGACATTGAAGGAAATTTGAAACTGCTGGCTAAGGCTAAGCGTAAATTTGGTAAGATTGTAATTCACGTCGGCAGTAATGACACCCGGTTACGCCAATCGGAGGTCACTAAAATTAACATTAAATCGGTGTGTAACTTTGCAAAAACAATGTCGGACTCTGTAGTTTTCTCTGGGCCCCTCCCCAATCAGACCGGGAGTGACATGTTTAGCCGCATGTTCTCCTTGAATTGCTGGCTGTCTGAATGGTGTCCAAAAAATGAGGTGGGCTTCATAGATAATTGGCAAAGCTTCTGGGGAAAACCTGGTCTTGTTAGGAGAGACGGCATCCATCCCACTTTGGATGGAGCAGCTCTCATTTGTAGAAATCTGGCCAATTTTCTTAAATCCTCCAAACCGTGACTATCCAGGGTTGGGACCAGGAAGCAGAGTTGTAGTCTTACACACCTCTCTGCAGCTTCTCTCCCCCTGCCATCCCCTCATTACCCCATCCCCGTAGAGACGGTGCCTGCTCCCAGACTACCAATAACCAGCAAAAATCTATTTAAGCATAAAAATTCAAAAAGAAAAAATAATATAGCACCTTCAACTGCACCACAGACTAAAACAGTTAAATGTGGTCTATTAAACATTAGGTCTCTCTCTTCTAAGTCCCTGTTGGTAAATGATATAATAATTGATCAACATATTGATTTATTCTGCCTTACAGAAACCTGGTTACAGCAGGATGAATATGTTAGTTTAAATGAGTCAACACCCCTGAGTCACACTAACTGTCAGAACACTCGTAGCACGGGCCGAGGCGGAGGATTAGCAGCAATCTTCCATTCCAGCTTATTAATTAATCAAAAACCCAGACAGAGCTTTAATTCATTTGAAAGCTTGACTCTTAGTCTTGTCCATCCAAATTGGAAGTCCCAAAAAACAGTTTTATTTGTTATTATCTATCGTCCACCTGGTTGTTACTGTGAGTTTCTCTGTGAATTTTCAGACCTTTTGTCTGACTTAGTGCTTAGCTCAGATAAGATAATTATAGTGGGCGATTTTAACATCCACACAGATGCTGAGAATGACAGCCTTAACACTGCATTTAATCTATTATTAGACTCTATTGGCTTTGCTCAAAAAGTAAATGAGTCCTCCCACCACTTTAATCATATCTTAGATCTTGTTCTGATTTATGGTATGGAAATAGAAGACTTAACAGTATTCCCTGAAAACTCCCTTCTGTCTGATCATTTCTTAATAACATTTACATTTACTCTGATGGACTACCCAGCAGTGGGGAATAAGTTTCATTACACTAGAAGTCTTTCAGAAAGCGCTGTAACTAGGTTTAAGGATATGATTCCTTCTTTATGTTCTCTAATGCCATATACCAACACAGTGCAGAGTAGCTACCTAAACTCTGTAAGTGAGATAGAGTATCTCGTCAATAGTTTTACATCCTCATTGAAGACAACTTTGGATGCTGTAGCTCCTCTGAAAAAGAGAGCTTTAAATCAGAAGTGCCTGACTCCGTGGTATAACTCACAAACTCGTAGCTTAAAGCAGATAACCCGTAAGTTGGAGAGGAAATGGCGTCTCACTAATTTAGAAGATCTTCACTTAGCCTGGAAAAAGAGTCTGTTGCTCTATAAAAAAGCCCTCCGTAAAGCTAGGACATCTTTCTACTCATCACTAATTGAAGAAAATAAGAACAACCCCAGGTTTCTTTTCAGCACTGTAGCCAGGCTGACAAAGAGTCAGAGCTCTATTGAGCTGAGTATTCCATTAACTTTAACTAGTAATGACTTCATGACTTTCTTTGCTAACAAAATTTTAACTATTAGAGAAAAAATTACTCATAACCATCCCAAAGACGTATCGTTATCTTTGGCTGCTTTCAGTGATGCCGGTATTTGGTTAGACTCTTTCTCTCCGATTGTTCTGTCTGAGTTATTTTCATTAGTTACTTCATCCAAACCATCAACATGTTTATTAGACCCCATTCCTACCAGGCTGCTCAAGGAAGCCCTACCATTATTTAATGCTTCGATCTTAAATATGATCAATCTATCTTTGTTAGTTGGCTATGTACCACAGGCTTTTAAGGTGGCAGTAATTAAACCATTACTTAAAAAGCCATCACTTGACCCAGCTATCTTAGCTAATTATAGGCCAATCTCCAACCTTCCTTTTCTCTCAAAAATTCTTGAAAGGGTAGTTGTAAAACAGCTAACTGATCATCTGCAGAGGAATGGTCTATTTGAAGAGTTTCAGTCAGGTTTTAGAATTCATCATAGTACAGAAACAGCATTAGTGAAGGTTACAAATGATCTTCTTATCACATTTGTCTAATAGATTACAATTTGTTCATGTAAATGGGGAATCTTCTTCACAGACTAAAGTTAATTATGGAGTTCCACAAGGTTCTGTGCTAGGACCTATTTTATTCACTTTATACATGCTTCCCTTAGGCAGTATTATTAGACGGTATTGCTTAAATTTTCATTGTTACGCAGATGATACCCAGCTTTATCTATCCATGAAGCCAGAGGACACACACCAATTAGCTAAACTGCAGGATTGTCTTACAGACATAAAGACATGGATGACCTCTAATTTCCTGCTTTTAAACTCAGATAAAACTGAAGTTATTGTACTTGGCCCCACAAATCTTAGAAACATGGTGTCTAACCAGATCCTTACTCTGGATGGCATTACCCTGACCTCTAGTAATACTGTGAGAAATCTTGGAGTCATTTTTGATCAGGATATGTCATTCAAAGCGCATATTAAACAAATATGTAGGACTGCTTTTTTGCATTTACGCAATATCTCTAAAATCAGAAAGGTCTTGTCTCAGAGTGATGCTGAAAAACTAATTCATGCATTTATTTCCTCTAGGCTGGACTATTGTAATTCATTATTATCAGGTTGTCCTAAAAGTTCCCAGAAAGCCTTCAGTTAATTCAAAATGCTGCAGCTAGAGTACTGACGGGGACTAGAAGGAGAGAGCATATCTCACCCATATTGGCCTCTCTTCATTGGCTTCCTGTTAATTCTAGAATAGAATTTAAAATTCTTCTTCTTACTTATAAGGTTTTGAATAATCAGGTCCCATCTTATCTTAGGGACCTCATAGTACCATATCACCCCAATAGAGCGCTTCGCTCTCAGACTGCAGGCTTACTTGTAGTTCCTAGGGTTTGTAAGAGTAGAATGGGAGGCAGAGCCTTCAGCTTTCAGGCTCCTCTCCTGTGGAACCAGCTCCCAATTCAGATCAGGGAGACAGACACCCTCTCTACTTTTAAGATTAGGCTTAAAACTTTCCTTTTTGCTAAAGCTTATAGTTAGGGCTGGATCAGGTGACCCTGAACCATCCCTTAGTTATGCTGCTATAGACTTAGACTGCTGGGGGGTTCCCATGATGCACTGAGTGTTTCTTTCTCTTTTTGCTCTGTATGCACCACTCTGCATTTAATCATTAGTGATTGATCTCTGCTCCCCTCCACAGCATGTCTTTTTCCTGGTTCTCTCCCTCAGCCCCAACCAGTCCCAGCAGAAGACTGCCCCTCCCTGAGCCTGGTTCTGCTGGAGGTTTCTTCCTGTTAAAAGGGAGTTTTTCCTTCCCACTGTAGCCAAGTGCTTGCTCACAGGGGGTCGTTTTGACCGTTGGGGTTTTACATAATTAGTGTATGGCCTTGCCTTATAATATAAAGCACCTTGGGGCAACTGTTTGTTGTGATTTGGCGCTATATAAAAAAAAAATTGATTGATTAATTGATTGATGTTCCATGGTGAAGGTTCAAAAAGGCGGCACCATAGCGGCCACACCCTTCAACATAGAGAAAAGCTTTCGATACCTTTTGATCAGTATCATCTGTGGATGCTGAGAAAGAAATTTGAAGTGCATTGGACAAAATCCCTCAGAGGAGTTCTTTCAAATACAACGTGTGGAAATCATGGCAAAATAAGAAGAAAATTCAAAATGGCCGACTTCCTGTTTGGAGTACACCCATGGTGCCAGAGACTTTTTTGTATGTCTATGCAAGTCACACATGTGTAACAATTTTCATGTCCCTACTCCAAAAAAATCTCTATGGGGAGTGGTTTTTGAATGTTTCAAGGGGGCGCTATTGAGGCATTTTGCTCCGCCCATGGGTGACGCCCTTATCAATCAATCAATCAGTTTTATTTATATAGCGCCAAATCACAACAAACAGTTGCCCCAAGGCGCTTTATATTGTAAGGCAAGGCCATACAATAATTACGTAAAAACCCCAACGGTCAAAACGACCCCCTGTGAGCAAGCACTTGGCGACAGTGGGAAGGAAAAACTCCCTTTTAACAGGAAGAAACCTCCAGCAGAACCAGGCTCAGGGAGGGGCAGTCTTCTGCTGGGACTGGTTGGGGCTGAGGGAGAGAACCAGGAAAAAGACATGCTGTGGAGGGGAGCAGAGATCAATCACTAATGATTAAATGCAGAGTGGTGCATACAGAGCAAAAAGAGAAAGAAACACTCAGTGCATCATGGGAACCCCCCAGCAGTCTAAGTCTATAGCAGCATAACTAAGGGATGGTTCAGGGTCACCTGATCCAGCCCTAACTATAAGCTTTAGCAAAAAGGAAAGTTTTAAGCCTAATCTTAAAAGTAGAGAGGGTGTCTGTCTCCCTGATCCGAATTGGGAGCTGGTTCCACAGGAGAGGAGCCTGAAAGCTGAAGGCTCTGCCTCCCATTCTACTCTTACAAACCCTAGGAACTACAAGTAAGCCTGCAGTCTGAGAGCGAAGCGCTCTATTGGGGTGATATGGTACTATGAGGTCCCTAAGATAAGATGGGACCTGATTATTCAAAACCTTATAAGTAAGAAGAAGAATTTTAAATTCTATTCTATGAATTGTAAGAGGTTGTCATGCTTGACCTGTGTATCAATTGTCATGATGATATGACAAAATTAAAGCCGTCAAAAGAAAAAACATAATTTCATGGCAAAAGGACGATATTCGGCACGCCGCCACACAGGCGCCGTTACTCGTAACATCACTGCGTTTATCACCTGTTTTCACCAAGTTGTTCTGCATGTTTTAGAAGTGGAATGAAGTTGATTGGGTTAACTATGTGACATCAGGACCTGTTAAAGTAAAATTAGAACATTTCCTGTTACCACCAGGGGGCGCTATAGTGGAGGCGGAAATTTAATATATGCAGATGTTCAGGGCGGAGCCCTCATCATGTCCAGCAAGTTTGAAGGATCTACAATAAAGTATGTGAGCGTGACAGCCAAAGTGAAACAGCGTGCTCCGAAAAGCTAGCAAAAGTTTGACGAACCTGAGCAGCCACACCGTTTGAACTAATTACATTCTTTTGATCACTTTTGATCACCATGGGGTCATGATGATGTTGACCAAATTTGAAGAGGATTGGATGAAATCCCTTGGACGAGTTTGTTCAAATGTAAGTAGTGGAAATGGCCAAAAATGGCAAAAATTAGCTCAAAATCGAAACTTAAAATCAAAATGGTCGACTTCCTGTCAACATTTCACCATGACCAATATGTAGGACTGCCTTTTTGCATTTACGCAATATCTCTAAAATCAGAAAGGTCTTGTCTCAGAGTGATGCTGAAAAACTAATTCATGCATTTATTTCCTCTAGACTGGACTATTGTAATTCATTATTATCAGGTTGTCCTAAAAGTTCCCTAAAAAGCCTTCAGTTAATTCAAAATGCTGCAGCTAGAGTACTGACGGGGACTAGAAGGAGAGAGCATATCTCACCCATATTGGCCTCTCTTCATTGGCTTCCTGTTAATTCTAGAATAGAATTTAAAATTCTTCTTCTTACTTATAAGGTTTTGAATAATCAGGTCCCATCTTATCTTAGGGACCTCGTAGTACCATATCACCCCAATAGAGCGCTTCGCTCTCAGACTGCGGGCTTACTTGTAGTTCCTAGGGTTTGTAAGAGTAGAATGGGAGGCAGAGCCTTCAGCTTTCAGGCTCCTCTCCTGTGGAACCAGCTCCCAATTCAGATCAGGGAGACAGACACCCTCTCTACTTTTAAGATTAGGCTTAAAACTTTCCTTTTCGCTAAGGCTTATAGTTAGGGCTGGATCAGGGTGACCCTGGACCATCCCTTGGTTATGCTGCTTTAGACGTAGATTGTGGGGGGGTTCCCATGATGCACTGTTTCTTTCTCTTTTTGCTCCGTATGCATCACTCTGTATTTAATCATTAGTGATCGATCTCTGCTCCCCTCCACAGCATGTCTTTTTCCTGGTTCTCTCCCTCAGCCCCAACCAGTCTCAGCAGAAGACTGCCCCTCCCTGAGCCTGGTTCTGCTGGAGGTTTCTTCCTGTTAAAAGGGAGTTTTTCCTTCCCACTGTTGCCAAGTGCTTGCTCATAGGGGGTCGTTTTGACCGTTGGGGTTTTTCATAATTATTGTAGGGCCTTGCCTTACAATATGGAGCGCCTTGGGGCAACTGTTTGTTGTGATTTGGCGCTATATAAGAAAAAAGTTGATAAAGTTGTTGAGTTGATGACAGTAAGAGACTTTTTTGTGCGTCCTGGCATGGTAAATATGTGTGCCGAATTTCGTGAGGCTACGACGAAAAAACCACTATGAGGAGGCTTTTTTGAAAATTTCTAGGGGGCGCTATTTCATAATTTCGCTGCGACCTTGTGCGCGACCCCCAAAATATAAAAACTCGGACTGCAAGCAGTCATATACGGGCCCTCGTCCGCGCGACCGCCTACCCAGGCCAACGTGTCCCCTTGTGACCAGATGTGGGCATGTGCGTACAGGGGCAACCACTCATCCCACAGATCAAATTTCAAGCAAATCACACAATGCATGAAGGAGTTTTGACATGCTGATGGTTCATCCACTAGGGGCGCTCAGTATACAAACAGAGGGGCCAGGTATGTTGAGGGGCCAACTGTCATCACACATGTGAAGTTTCAAGTCAATCAGACAAAGCATGAAGGAGTTATCATGACTTGATGTTCCATGGTGAAGGGCCAAAATGGAGGCACCATAGCGGCCACACCCTTCGACATAGAGAAAAGCTTTCGATAAGTTTTGATCAGTATCATCTGTGGATACTGTGAAAGAAATTTGAAGTGCATTGGACAAAATCCCTAGGAGGAGTTTGTTCAAATACAACGTGTGGAAATTACGCCAAAATGAAAAGAAAATTCAAAATGGCCAACTTCCTGTTTGGAATAGACCCATGATGCAAGAGACTTTCGTGTACGTCTGTGAAAGTCACATGTGTACCAATTTTCATCTCCCTACTCCAAAAAAAAACCCCTATGGGGAGGGTTTTTTGAATGTTTCAAGGGGGCGCTATTGAGGCATTTTGCTCCGCCCATGGCCGACGCCCCTACGGATTGTAAGAGGTTGTCGTGCTCGACCTGTGTATCAATTTTCATGATGATATGACAAAATTAAAGCCGTCAAAAGGAAGAACGTAATTTCATAGCGAAGGGGTAATTTTTGGCACGGCGCCACATGGATTCCGTTACTCGTAACTTCACGGCGATCATCGCCTACGTTCACCAACTTTTTCTGCATGTTTTCGAAGTGGAATGAAGTTGATGGTGTTAAGTATGTGACATCAGTGCCTGGTTAAATGTAATGATCCATAGCAAAGGGTCAAAATCAAATCAAATCAAATCAATTTAATTTATATAGCACCAAATCACAACAAACAGTTGCCCCAAGGTGCTTTATATTGTAAGGCAAGGCCATACAATAATTACAGAAAAACCCCGACGGTCAAAAAGACCCCCTGTGAGCAAGCACTTGGTGACAGTGGGAAGGAAAACTCCATTTTAACAGGAAGAAACCTCCAGCAGAACCAGGCTCAGGGAGGGGCAGTCTTCTGCTGGGACTGGTTGGGGCTGAGGGAGAGAACCAGGAAAAAGACATGCTGTGGAGGGGAGCAGAGATCAATCACTAATGATTAAATGCAGAGTGGTGCATACAGAGCAAAAAGAGAAAGAAACACTCAGTGCATCATGGGAACCCTCCAGCAGTCTAAGTCTATAGCAGCATAACTAAGGGATGGTTCAGCGTCACCTGATCCAGCCCTAACTATAAGCTTTAGCAAAAAGGAAAGTTTTAAGCCTAATCTTAAAAGTAGAGAGGGTGTCTGTCTCCCTGATCTGAATTGGGAGCTGGTTCCACAGGAGAGGAGCCTGAAAGCTGAAGGCTCTGCCTCCCATTCTACTCTTACAAACCCTAGGAACTACAAGTAAGCCTGCAGTCTGAGAGCGAAGCGCTCTATTGGGGTGATATGGTACTATGAGGTCCCTAAGATAAGATGGGACCTGATTATTCAAAACCTTATAAGTAAGAAGAAGAATTTTAAATTCTATTCTAGAATTAACAGGAAGCCAATGAAGAGAGGCCAAAATGGGTGAGATATGCTCTCTCCTTCTAGTCCCCGTCAGTGCTCTAGCTGCAGCATTTTGAATTAACTGAAGGCTTTTTAGGGAACTTTTAGGACAACCTGATAATAATGAATTACAATAGTCCAGCCTAGAGGAAATAAATGCATGAATTAGTTTTTCAGCATCACTCTGAGACAAGACCTTTCTGATTTTAGAGATATTGCGTAAATGCAAAAAAGCAGTCCTACATATTTGTTTAATATGCGCTTTGAATGACATATCCTGATCAAAAATGACTCCAAGATTTCTCACAGTATTACTAGAGGTCAGGGTAATGCCATCCAGAGTAAGGATCTGGTTAGACACCATGTTTCTAAGATTTGTGGGGCCAAGTACAATAACTTCAGTTTTATCTGAGTTTAAGAGCAGGAAATTAGAGGTCATCCATGTCTTTATGTCTGTAAGACAATCCTGCAGTTTAGCTAATTGGTGTGTGTCCTCTGGCTTCATGGATAGATAAAGCTGGGTATCATCCTGCGTAACAATGAAAATTTAAGCAATACCGTCTAATAATACTGCCTAAGGGAAGCATGTATAAAGTGAATAAAATTGGTCCTAGCACAGAACCTTGTGGAACTCCATAATTAAATTTAGGCTGTGAAGAAGATTCCCCATTTACATGAACAAATTGTAATCTATTAGACAAATATGATTCAAACCACCGCAGCGCAGTGCCTTTAATACCTATGGCATGCTCTAATCTCTGTAATAAAATTTTATGGTCAACAGTATCAAAAGCAGCACTGAGGTCTAACAGAACAAGCACAGAGGTGAGTCCACTGTCTGAGGCCATAAGAAGATCATTTGTAACCTTCACTAATGCTGTTTCTGTACTATGATGAATTCTAAAACCTGACTGAAACTCTTCAAATAGACCATTCCTCTGCAGATGATCAGTTAGCTGTTTTACAACTACCCTTTCAAGAATTTTTGAGAGAAAAGGAAGGTTGGAGATTGGCCTATAATTAGCTAAGATAGCTGGGTCAAGTGATGGCTTTTTAAGTAATGGTTTAATTACTGCCACCTTAAAAGCCTGTGGTACATAGCCAACTAATAAAGACAGATTGATCATATTTAAGATCGAAGCATTAATTAATGGTAGGGCTTCCTTGAGCAGCCTGGTAGGAATGGGGTCTAATAGACATGTTGACGGTTTGGAGGAAGTAACTAATGAAAATAACTCAGACAGAACAACCGGAGAGAAAGAGTCTAACCAAATACCGGCCTCATTGAAAGCAGCCAAAGATAACGATATGTCTTTGGGATGGTTATGAGTAATTTTTTCTCTAATAGTTAAAATTTTATTAGCAAATTAAGTCATGAAGTCATTACTAGTTAAAGTTAAAGGAATACTCGGCTCAATAGAGCTCTGACTCTGTCAGCCTGGCTACAGTGCTGAAAAGAAACCTGGGGTTGTTCTTATTTTCTTCAATTAGTGATGAGTAGTAAGATGTCCTAGCTTTACGGAGGGCTTTTTTATAGAGCAACAGACTTTTTCCAGGCTAAGTGAAGATCTTCTAAATTAGTGAGACGCCATTTCCTCTCCAACCTACGGGTTATCTGCTTTAAGCTGCGAGTTTGTGAGTTATACCACGGAGTCAGACACTTCTGATTTAAAGCTCTCTTTTTCAGAGGAGCTACAGCATCCAAAGTTGTCTTCAATGAGGATGTAAAACTATTGACGAGATACTCTATCTCACTTACAGAGTTTAGGTAGCTACTCTGCACTGTGTTGGTATATGGCATTAGAGAACATAAAGAAGGAATCATATCCTTAAACCTAGTTACAGTGCTTTCTGAAAGACTTCTAGTGTAATGAAACTTATTCCCCACTGCTGGGTAGTCCATCAGAGTAAATGTAAATGTTATTAAGAAATGATCAGACAGAAGGGAGTTTTCAGGGAATACTGTTAAGTCTTCTATTTCCATACCATAAGTCAGAACAAGATCTAAGATATGATTAAAGTGGTGGGTGGACTCATTTACATTTTGAGCAAAGCCAATAGAGTCTAATAATAGATTAAATGCAGTGTTGAGGCTGTCATTCTCAGCATCTGTGTGGATGTTAAAATCACCCACTATAATTATCTTATCTGAGCTAAGCACTAAGTCAGACAAAAGGTCTGAAAAAATCACAAAGAAACTCACAGTAACGACCAGGTGGACGATAGATAATAACAAATAAAACTGGTTTTTGGGACTTCCAATTTGGATGGACAAGACTAAGAGTCAAGCTTTCAAATGAATTAAAGCTCTGTCTGGGTTTTTGATTAATTAACAGACAACTCCACCATCATTGGTCTCATCCAGGATGGTGCTGAGGCTGCATACAGACAGGAGGTGGAACAGCTGGTCCTCTGGTCAACGTGACAGAGCTGTTGACCCCCAAAATTTGAATCTGCTGCAAATTGTGAATTATCCACAAACCATTAATGAAAATTTACACAAACTGTGTACTTGTTTGATGAAACTATTCTCTCAACGCTCCAAGAATCACAGTGAAAGGATCTGCAGCTGCAGGTTGTCTCATGCTCATCGTGCAGTGGAGAACGCATTTGGAGTGTTGTCTCAATGGTAATTATTTATAATATATACATTGTGATGGATTGATAGAACAGGTGCATTTTCATTGCTTCTCATGAGTTAGATAATGTATCTGTATAGTTATGTTTATTATATGGAACATTTTGTTATATGTCAGTTTCAAGTTCAGATGCGCTGGATGCAGTGACGCATCGACACAGTGTTTTCAAATAGGTCGTGCAAAGTTCACAAAAATCAATGCGTGTCAAGTTTTGAACATTTCAAGACTTTCTTTGCACACTGGCACACAGCTGCGCAGTTTACTCATTGGCACGCCAGATTGTGTGCTAGTGCGGGATCGAATTCATGCAAGTGTCAAGGTAAATATGCATGTGAGTCAAGGGGTGGCGTAAAGCCCCGCGATGCAATGAAAGTGAGAGGTGCACAGTCATAATCCTACAGATGGCAGCTTCACACCATTGGCTCCTCAGCCAAGCACATACACCAAATCTTGAACTTCACGTTTTGCCAGACCTGCATTCACGTTATGGGAGATGTGTCAGGAGTCCTCAGGAACTGTTGCAACCTGTTACCACACGTTATGATTAATGGCACTTATCGCTGGCAAATTACCATGAACCATTACGTGCAGTCAAGAATATTGTCCCGTGCTGTTGTGCCCAACAGTGCACCATTATGTTCTGTCACAAATCTGACAGATGACACATCCCCCATATTCATCCTACCATCAGATGCTGAACCATTCACATCGCTCCAGATTGCTCCTCAACATCCAAATGAATCCACAGCTTCGTCGGGCTCTGTGCCATAGAGTTGCACAGAAAGGAGGAGGAGGAGAGAGCCAGATGTCTGGCTGCACACGGCTCTCCTCTGGCTTAGACTTGTTCTCCCAAACATCAGGCACAACAGCAGGTGGAACACATGCAGGAGAACGCTGAGGACCATCAGCAGGAGGTGCAGGCTCTGGTCTGGAACGAGACTTGGAGTCACAGTCTCTTTGGCATACTGCAGCAATGAACCTGAACGCGGCACAGCAGGGTTTAATTGTGCGCACGTGAGCGAAAACAGTGACTCATAGTAGCGCGCAGTGAAACGTGACGCTGCGTTACAATTTGTGTCAAAACCTAACAGTTTTCAGGTCAATTTGTAACGAGTGACAGTTTGGGCTCCAAGAACCATCACAGGAACCACTACGAATGCTATTAAGAATCACCACGTATCAACACGATCAGTTGCAAGCTCCACAAAATGATGGTGGTGCGTGATATTCATGGGAGATTTTTTGACAGCCAAAAACATGCTCCACATCTACCACGTGCTGGGTAATCGGGAGACTCGGGAGTTTTCCCGGTGGGCTGGTCCAACCTGGGCCGTTGTGAGGGGGTGTTAATATATACATACATATATGACCACCACTAACTGTTAGGCTACACAGCAAGACACTTGGGCTGCTGTATCTTAAAGAGAAGACATTAAGTGTTATAAATGTTTTACAATCACGAAAATTCACAAGAAAATAACTTAAGACTGCTTCTTTTGCAACGCTGTTATCTTTTCCAAAGCCTAAGGTAGGGACATACCATTACACGTTTAACACCCCTATGCATTCATTACAGTTAGTTCAGTCCAATCAAGCCCTGTGCACCCAGATGGGACTTGTGCTACCCATGAGTGAAAAGATGGACAGAATAAAGCCAGGTGGAGCTGAAAAAGATAGATTAAGAAAAAGAAAAGCTTTGGAGGAAGATGCTGCCAAGTGTGCAAAGCTCACAGATATTTTTTCAAGAAGACAGAGCGAAGAGGGAAATGGTAAATAGGGCCGAACATAACAGGCTATGTGCCTGTTGATGCCTGGATGTCAGCCTTATCAACATTTGGTGCTCCCTCGTTTATCGCTGGAGTTACGGTCTAAAAATAACCCGCAATAAGCGAAATCCGCGAGGTAGTCAGCGCTATTTTTTACAATTATAGATGTTTTAAGGCTGTAAAACCCCTCACTACACACTTTATACACTTTTCTGAAACAGGCATTAACATTTTCTCACTTTTCTCTCCTGTGTAAACACTCTTTTTTCTTCTGGACGAGAAGATTATAAACAGACACATGCAGAACACAATGCGCAGCTCTCCCTTCGCTCACTGCCTCTGGGGGTACGGATGCGGGACCCGTAAGAATCCAAGTCCTCTCTCGGTGGCCATGGAGCTCTGTGGCTGTGGTCAACATCCGCATCAAAACAGCAAGGGTAGTCTCTGGTCCTGTTACCAGATTTTGGCAGCAACTCTACACAGTAGAGAGGAGGGCGGTGTGAGTGGCCCGCTGCTGCGCTTACTGAGACCGCAGACTCAGTAAGCGCATCGGAGGCAGTGACAGCAATCGCAGTGATGCCGACCAGTGCCGCGACCGGCCCGCCTGATAAGGACGCAGAACACAATGTGCTGTTTAAAAAGAAAAAAAAGCATGAAAAATTGCACTAAAAAAATCCACAAAACTGCGAGGCCACGAAAGGTGAACCGCGTTATAGCGAGGGACCACTGTACCCCCTCTTCCAGCTACTTACAGTATGGGACTTCACTGTTTAGGTGGTGTACTGATGAGTTAACAATAGCGTTCTTGTTTTAACTTACTTTCTATTATAAGCCACCCAATTTTCACAGTCAGTCAGCACATAAATGCTGGATTTAAAATGCCACAGCAGAATTCTTACTATCTTTGTGCGCTGGCAGTTTGTGGGCTGGTTGGATATGAAACTCCCAGCTGAAAAATGTTCCCAGCATGCCCCTGCTCCACATATGTCAGTCACTGTTAAGAACCCTATTCAGTCGTGTTAAGTCATGTTAGGAATGTGCCATGAATGATGGAAATATGACATTCGTAACGTGTCCTGCTCGCGTAAAGGCAGAATCACAGCTAAGACAGATTGTGTCACTATGAGGTGCTGTGGATTACTTTAAAATATTTAAAAAATGGTGCCTGATTCACTTAAGACGCCTTAACACTTGCACACATTTAACCCTGACACTGCCGAGCAATTCATCATACCAATGTGCCCCGCTGTATTCAAATCAATTTTATTTATATAGCGCCAAATCACAACAAACAGTTGCCCCAAGGCGCTTTATATTGTAAGGCAAAAGCCATACAATAATTACAGAAAAACCCCAACGGTCAAAACGACCCCCTGTGAGCAAGCACTTGGCGACAGTGGGAAGGAAAAACTCCCTTTTAACAGGAAGAAACCTCCAGCAGAACCAGGCTCAGGGAGGGGCAGTCTTCTGCTGGGACTGGTTGGGGCTGAGGGAGAGAACCAAGGAAAAAGACATGCTGTGGAGGGGAGCAGAGATCGATCACTAATGATTAAATGCAGAGTGGTGCATACAGAGCAAAAAGAGAAAGAAACACTCAGTGCATCATGGGAACCCCCCCAGCAGTCTAAGTACGCTGGGGGGTACTTAGGGTACTCTCTGAATAAAATATCAGTAAAATAATCAAAACATAATTGGGGTATTCAATGTCAAACAACTGTTGTGATTTTTTTAAACAAAATGTAGTTGTCCCACACTATTGCCATAATTTCCACCACAACACTGTAATGTCCCTTTAAACAGTTTGTATGAAAGATTGTTTGGGTAGTTTCTATGGAGATAAACAGTGATATCAGAGCATATATAGTGCCAAATCACAACAAACAGTTGCCCCAAGGCGCTTTATATTGTAAGGCAATGGTGTGGTGGAAATTACATTTACAAGGCCAATAGTGCCCGTAGTTAAAGAATCACCCTTAATATTTATCCATTCCTGTTTTTAATGTTCCAACACATCCCCCCCCCCCCCCCCAAAAAAAAATAAATAAATAAAGCTGGGACAAGAAACCATTTACCACTTTGCAATGTGTTGAGGATACCAAGTGAAAAATATTTTAGGCATCATTTTTCTTGCAAACATGTCTTAAGGTTGTCCAGCGGTACAGGGACATCACTGCAGGTTGTTTCAAAATTCGTCACAGGTCTGGACTGCAGGGAAGCCAGTCCAGTACCTGCACCCTGTGCAGCTGCAGCTATGCCTTTGTAACATGCAGAATGTGGCTTTGTCTTTTTATTTGAATGCATGGACGCCCATTCAATTTTTCAATTTCATTTATATAGCGCCAAATCACAACAGTTGCCTCAAAGTGCTTCACACAGGTAAGGTTTTACCTTACCAACCCCAGAGCAACAGTGGTAAGGAAAAACTCCCTCTGAGGAAGGAGAGGCATGGAGAGCCCATGAAAAAGACAGCATCTTGAAGCCGCATATGTTACTCTAAAATCTCTGTACTTTTCTGCATTACAGAAGTGACAATGACATTAAGAGCAGCACAGACGCTGCTGGATTCGTTGCTGATAACAGTCTGGTCATCATCTTTGGTCCAGTCCACACAGCCTCCATTTCTTCCCAAAAAAGACCAGTCAGACTGATTCTTCTCTGTTGGTCCAACACTGATGACTCAGAGCCCAGAAAAGTCAAGTGTATCATCCCTCCCCCATATGTTACAAATAAAATGAAGGCTTCATCGTGTTGACTGATTAGAGATTGTGTGTGTGGTGGTGGGGGGGGGGGGCTAACTGACATGACACTGATGTATATTTTCATATTGTCGTGAAATTTAATTTCTTCAGTAACACCTTGAAATCCAATAATACTCTGATGACGCTTGCAGCATAAATCATGAACAGTCCATCACAAACTGATCAAATGTTTGAAGGGAAAACTTCAAATATCTGGGTAGTAACAAGTTTGAGGCGTTGCACACTCTGATTTGCTTCAGCCGTCTCAGTTCGGAGACACTGTGGGAGACAGTGAGTGTGTCCCTGAAAAAGAGACATCTGGGGCAGAATCACACCAGCAGGACAATTTAGTCACAAAATCAATTCGACTCATGAACTGATTTTCAACTTCAGATCTGTGATCAGGTTCCCAAAATAATCCCCCAACTGACAAACAACCCAAACTAAAGTCCCGCCGTGTCCCCGTGAAGATGTCTGTCCAGAATGATTTCACATATCTGACCACAATAAAATTAACTGCAACCGATTTATTCAAAGCAGACGTTTATTGAAGAAAACGTTTGTGCTGAAAGCTGAATTCAACGTGTTATAAATACAAAAGACCAGGTCTTTTTAAAAAACACTGCAAAACCTTTGTCTTTTACCTCGAACACTGAGAAAAAATCAACATTTACTGCAACACACACACACACACAAAAAGAAGAACAAAATCTGTGTTTGATCAGACTGAGAACAGGCAGAGATCAGACTCTGATGACACAAAACTTGCTCCAAATATATTCAAAGATCATCTGTTTCCACCCCGGTCTGTGTTTGTAGGATTACTCAAAAACTAACAGAACAGTTGAAGTCTGTGGAGAGACTTGACCTGGAACAGAAACCAGGAGAGTCCTGTTCAGATCCCTGGTTTCTGCATTTGTCTAAAAACCCGGCGATGCCTGGAGCTTCTGCAGACGCTCAGTCTGATGCCCAGTCACCCGCCGGATAGACCGGTCTTTTCAAGTTTCCTCTTCGTGCCTTTTGGATTGTTTTTTTCTGATTTATCTTGAAGCTCCATCATCACCACGGCTCCTCTCTGTTCCCTTTATTACATCACAAACTTGTTTTTCAAACGGGACGTCTGTCTGTCTGAGAACCCACAAAGACATGGACACCTGTCCAACATAATATGTAAACGTGAATAAAAAAAATAAAAAAAACGAATAAAAAGTTCAGCCAAAACCTGACAAGTGTTTATATGAAATGTAAAGCATTATGTATACCTAGAGTATCAGTATTGTGTGCCATCAAACAGCATCCGCTCAGACAAAACAGATTTAAGCTCTGAAGCAAACTGTAAATCCGTGCATTATTTCAAAAACGAGCTAAATTTTAAAATTAAGATGGGAAAAAAGTGATAACTAGGGCTGAACAATAAAAAAAAAGGGTCACAATTTGTAAAAGCATTAAATCTGAAATTTACAAATCACAAGAATAGAAACAATGAGGTTGTTGTATGCCGGCGTCCCAACTGCGGTTCTGCTGCTCAGATAAAGCATCACGTGAACCGGACCAAAAAAAATCAGACATTATCACTGACAGCAGCTCTGTGGAGGAAAAAGAAAATATTCCTGACTGCAGCATTTAGCCCAATGACTTTAATGTGGAATAAACACCGGGTGCATTATTTTTAAAGCAGTAGAAACAAGAATTACAAGTTCAACCACAAAATGCACACATTTTAACAGCATTAAGACTTTTTTTTGTTAAAATAAAAAAGATCATCGCTCAGCCCGAGACCTGGATTAATGTTTGATAAATGTTTCAAAATGTAAAATACATTTTAAATCAAGGCCCTCATCATAACATATGGCTTTATTTTTGGGGTGTTAAAACATTCCTAAGTAAATTATTAAACTCTCACACAGTATTGCACTTTGGACTTGCTTGTGTAACTCATACTGAAGCCTGTGGACATTACAGGGGCCTGTAGCACGACTCTGGACGCCACATACGCAAATCCAGCAGAACCTGGTTCAGGCTCCTCATCCACTCGTTCCTCTCCTCCTTAGTGTCGGCGCTCAGCCAGTTTCTGTACAGACCAAAACAAATGTGAAGCTCAGCAACATACAGAACAACCACTGGACCAAGTCACCACCCTTCACACGTTTTTTAACATGTATAACTTGAATTATTATTAGTATGCAAAAAATACTGCAGTTTCATCTACAGCCACCAGATGGCACCATTGACACACGACAAACTGTTCTTTTACACCAGGGGTGGCCAAGTTCGGTCCTCGAGAGCCACCTTCCTGACACTCTTAGTTGTCTCCCTGCTCCAACACACCTGAATCCAAATTTCTTTCATTTGAAATCTTAGTACACGAGGAGAAACACTGAGGAGAAACACAGAAACAGAGAAGAAACAAAGAAAGGCTGAGGAAAAACAGTGAGGGGAAAAAACAATGAGACACTGAGGATTAACAGTGAAGAGAAACACTGAAACACTGAGAATAAACACTGCGGAGAAACACAGAAACAGTGAGGAGAAACACTAATCAAAATAAAATCAATTTTATTTATATAGCGCCAAATCACAACAAACAGTTGCCCCAAGGTGCTTTATATTGTAAGGCAAGGCCATACAATAATTACGTAAAAACCCCAAAGGTCAAAACGACCCCCTGTGAGCAAGCACTTGGCGACAGTGGGAAGTGAAAAACTCCCTTTTAACAGGAAGAAACCTCCAGCAGAACCAGGCTCAGGGAGGGGCAGTCTTCTGCTGGGACTGGTTGGGGCTGAGGGAGAGAACCAGGAAAAAGACATGCTGTGGAGGGGAGCAGAGATCGATCACTAATGATTAAATGCAGAGTGGTGCATACAGAGCAAAAAGAGAAAGAAACACTCAGTGCATCATGGGAACCCCCCAGCAGTCTAAGTCTATAGCAGCATAACTAAGGGATGGTTCAGGGTCACCTGATCCAGCCCTAACTATAAGCTTTAGCAAAAAGGAAAGTTTTAAGCCTAATCTTAAAAGTAGAGAGGGTGTCTGTCTCCCTGATCTGAATTGGGAGCTGGTTCCACAGAAGAGGAGCCTGAAAGCTGAAGGCTCTGCCTCCCATTCTACTCTTACAAACCCTAGGAACTACAAGTAAGCCTGCAGTCTGAGAGTGAAGCGCTCTATTGGGGTGATATGGTACTATGAGGTCCCTAAGATAAGATGGGACCTGCTTATTCAAAACCTTATAAGTAAGAAGAAGAATTTTAAATTCTATTCTAGAATTAACAGGAAGCCAATGAAGAGACACCAATATGGGTGAGATATGCTCTCTCCTTCTAGTCCCCGTCAGTACTCTAGCTGCAGCATTTTGAATTAACTGAAGGCTTTTCAGGGAACTTTTAGGACAACCTGATAATAATGAATTACAATAGTCCAGCCTAGAGGAAATAAATGCATGAATTAGTTTTTCAGCATCACTCTGAGACAAGAACTTTCTAAATTTAGAGATACTGCGCAAATGCAAAAAAGCAGTCCTACATATTTGTTTAATATGCGCTTTGAATGACATATCCTGATCAAAAATGACTCCAAGATTTCTCACAGTATTACTAGAGGTCAGGGTAATGCCATCCAGAGTAAGGATCTGGTTAGACACCATGTTTCTAAGATTTGTGGGGCCAAGTACAATAACTTCAGTTTTATCTGAGTTTAAAAGCAGGAAATTAGAGGTCATCCATGTCTTTGTCATTTGTAACCTTCACTAATGCTGTTTCTGTACTATGATGAATTCTAAAACCTGACTGAAACTCTTCAAATAGACCATTCCTCTGCAGATGATCAGTTAGCTGTTTTACAACTACCCTTTCAAGAATTTTTGAGAGAAAAGGAAGGTTGGAGATTGGCCTATAATTAGCTAAGATAGCTGGGTCAAGTGATGGCTTTTTAAGTAATGGTTTAATTACTGCCACCTTAAAAGCCTGTGGTACATAGCCAACTAATAAAGATAGATTGATCATATTTAAGATCGAAGCATTAATTAATGGTAGGGCTTGTTTGAGCAGCCTGGTAATAATAATAGACATGTTGATGGTTTGGAGGAAGTAACTAATGAAAATAACTCAGAACAATCGGAGAGAAAGAGTCTAACCAAATACCGGCATCACTGAAAGCAGCCAAAGATAACGATATGTCTTTGGGATGGTTATGAGTAATTTTTTCTCTAATAGTTAAAATTTTATTAGCAAAGAAAGTCATGAAGTCATTACTAGTTAAAGTTAAAGGAATACTCAGCTCAATAGAGTTCTGACTCTTTGTCAGCCTGGCTACAGTGCTGAAAAGAAACCTGGGGTTGTTCTTATTTTCTTCAATTAGTGATGAGTAGTAAGATGTCCTAGCTTTACGGAGGGCTTTTTTATAGAGCAACAGACTCTTTTTCCAGGCTAAGTGAAGATCTTCTAAATTAGTGAGACTCCATTTCCTCTCCACTCCTATCTGCTTTAAGCTGCGAGTTTGTGAGTTATACCACGGAGTCAGGCACTTCTGATTTAAGGCTCTCTTTTTCAGAGGAGCTACAGCATCCAAAGTTGTCCTCAATGAGGATATAAAACTATTGATGAGATAATCTATCTCACTCACAGTTTAGAGGCTGTCATTCTCAGCATCTGTGTGGATGTTAAAATCGCCCACTATAATTATCTTATCTGAGCTAAGCACTAAGTCAGACAAAAGGTCTGAAAATTCACAGAGAAACTCACAGTAACGACCAGGTGGACGATAGATAATAACAAATAAAACTGGTTTTTGGGACTTCCAATTTGGATGGACAAGACTAAGAGTCAAGCTTTCAAATGAATTAAAGCTCTGTCTGGGTTTTTGATTAATTAATAAGCTGGAGTGGAAGATTGCTGCTAATTCTCCTCCTCGGCCCGTGCTATGAGCGTTCTGGCAGTTAGTGTGACTCGGGGGTGTTGACTAATTTAAACTAACATATTCATCCTGCTGTAACCAGGTTTCTGTAAGGCAGAATAAATCAATATGTTGATCAATTATTATATTATTTACTAACAGGGACTTAGAAGAGAGAGACCTAATGTTTAATAGGCCACATTTAACTGCTTTAGTCTGTGGTGCAGTTGAAGGTGCTATATTTTTTCTTTTTGAATTTTTATGCTTAAATAGATTTTTGCTGGTTGTTGGTGGTCTGGGAGCAGGCACCGTCTCTACGGGGATGGGGTAATGAGGGGATAGCAGGGGGAGAGAAGCTGCAGAGAGGTATGTAAGACTACAACTCTGCTTCCTGGTCCCAACCCTGGATAGTCACGGTTTGGAGGATTTAAGAAAATTGGCCAGATTTCTAGAAATGAGAGCTGCTCCATCCAAAGTGGGATGGATGCCGTCTCTCCTAACAAGACCAGGTTTTCCCCAGAAGCTTTGCCAATTATCTATGAAGCCCACCTCATTTTTTGGACACCATTCAGACAGCCAGCAATTCAAGGAGAACATGCGGCTAAACATGTCACTCCCGGTCTGATTGGGGAGGGGCCCAGAGAAAACTACAGAGTCCGACATTGTTTTTGCAAAGTTACACACCGATTTAATGTTAATTTTAGTGACCTCCGATTGGCGTAACCGGGTGTCATTACTGCCGACGTGAATTACAATCTTACCAAATTTACGCTTAGCCTTAGCCAGCAGTTTCAAATTTCCTTCAATGTCGCCTGCTCTGGCCCCCGGAAGACAATTGACTATGGTTGCTGGTGTCGCTAACTTCACATTTCTCAAAACAGAGTCGCCAATAACCACAGTTTGTTCCTCGGCGGGTGTGTCGCCGAGTGGGGAAAAACGGTTAGAGATGTGAACGGGTTGGCGGTGTACATGGGGCTTCTGTTTAGGACTACGCTTCCTCCTCACAGTCACCCAGTCGGCCTGCTTTCCCGGCTGTTCGGGGCGGCTAAGCTACCTTGGTCCGCACCGACTACAGGGGCCTGGCTAGCTGTAGGATTTTCCAAGGTGCGGAGCTGAGTCTCCAATTCGCCCAGCCTGGCCTCCAAAGCTACGAATAAGCTACACTTATTACAAGTACCATTACTGCTAAAGGAGGCCGAGGAATAACTAAACATTTCACACCCAGAGCAGAAAAGTGCGGGAGAGACAGGAGAAGTCGCCATGCTAAACTGGCTAAGAGCTAGTAGCTGCGCTAAGCTAACGGATTCCTAAAAACACACAAAGTAAATAATGTGTAAATAATTTAGAGGTGATTCAGCAGAGGGAGTGCTTTAGTTAAGGCACGTGAAGATTACACTGTGAAACAAATCGTTATCTAGTTAACTAGATCAATCTAACTGCGCAGATTAAACAGCTAACAGATACAGAAAAACACAGCTGTGCTCCGGAACAGGAAGTGATACAATACCGCAGTGAGAGCCAACCACCAGTAGAGGCGTTACTAATTGCCTAACACTAAGCACTAAGTAATTGTCACAAACACTCGGGATAAAGAGTGAGGAATAACACTGAAACACTGAGGAGAAACACTGAATCACTGAGGAAAAACAGTGAAACACAGAATAAACAGTGAGGAGAAACACAAACACTAGGGATAAACAGTGAGGAAAATACTGAAACACTAAGGAGAAACACTGAATCACTGAGGAAAAACAGTGAAACACAGAATAAACAGTGAGGAGAAACACAGAAACACTGAGGAGTCACACTGATCAGACACACTGAAACAAAGAGGAGAAACACAAACAATTTCAATTCAATTTCAATTTATTTTCATTTATATAGCGCCATATCACAACAGAGTTGCCTCAATGTGCTTCACACAGGTAAGGTCTAACCTTACCAACCCCCAGAGCAACAGTGGTAAGGAAAAACTCTCTCTGAGGAAGAAACCTCAAGCAGACCAGACTCAAAGGGGTGACCCTCTGCTTGGGCCATGATACAAACATAAATTATAGAACAATTCACAGACAAATATACAAGAAATGCTATTGACGCACAGAACAGGAGGATCGCCAACATGAATACAACTCCCATCTCTGGATGGAGCTGCACCTTAAACAGAGAAAAAACAATCAGGCATCAGAAAGACAAAAAATACTATATAATTTGCCAGCATTAAACAACAAGAAAAACAGAGAAATACTAAGGTGATCGCCGGCCACTAGCCCTAAACTTCATCCCGCTCCAATTACTAATAAATGAATTAAAAGAGTAAAAAGCGTAAAACAAAACTGTACCAGTATGCTAGCCATATGAAAGGGAAAATAAGTCTGTCTTAAGTTTTGACTTGTAAGTCTCCATAGAATCTGAAAGTTTTATTGACGCAGGGAGATCATTCCATAGAACAGGGGCACAATAAGAGAAAGCTCTGTGACCTGCAGACTTCTTATTCAGCTTAGGGACACAAAGTAGTCCTGCACCCTGAGAACGTAACGCCTGGGCAGGTACGTAAGGTTTAATTAGGTCAGCTAGGTAGGGAAGTGCCAGTCCATGAATAATTTTATAGGTTAGTAGCAGAACCTTAAAATCTGATCTCACTGGGACAGGAAGCCAGTGAAGAGACGCCAAAATGGGTGTAATGTGGTCGAACTTTCTGCTTCGTGTCAAAAGTCTGGCTGCAGCATTTTGAACCAATTGGAGACCCCTAATGCTAGACTGCGGTAAACCAGAAAATAGAACATTGCAGTAGTCCAATCTAGAAGAGATAAATGCATGGATCAGGGTCTCAGCATCAGCCATGGACAAGATGGGACGAATCTTCACTATATTTTGCAGGTGGAAGAAAGCAGTCCTAGTAATATTTCTAATGTGGAGGACAAAGGACAACGAAGGATCAAAAATTACCCCAAGGTTCCTCACTTTGCCAGTGTGATGTCTGACACATGAGCCAAGGCTGAGCATTAACTCATCAAATTGATGCCAATGTCTCACTGGACCAAGAACCATCATTTCAGTCTCATCAGAGTTTAATAGTAGGAAGTTTCTAGACATCCAACTTCTCACAAGTTCTTCGCAAGGCAATCTTCTAAGGATTTTATGTGAACGAGATTACCAGCAGTTATCGGCATGTATAACTGAGTATCATCTGCATAGCAGTGAAAAGTAATCCCAAAACGCTGAAATATGTGCCCAAGGGGTGCTATATAAAGGGAGAAAAGCAGGGGGCCTAAGACAGACCCCTGTGGAACCCCAAATTTCATGTCACTAAGGTTAGAGGTAGTGTTACTGTACAAAACACAGTGAGAACGACTGGTCAAGTATGACGTCAGCCATGCAAGGGCCAGTAATCCCAAAATGATTTTCCAGCCTATCAAGTAGAATATGATGATCCACTGTATCAAATGCAGATCTAACAGCAACAGAACCGTAGTGGTGTCTGAATTCATTGTAAGCAGAAGATCATTCACCACTTTAACGAGAGCCGTCTCTGTGGAATGATATTTTCTAAAAGCAGACTGCAGTGGCTCAAAGAGATTATTCTCAGTAAGATAGTCTACGAGCTACCATGACACCACTTTTTCCAAAATTTTAGAGAAAAATGACAGATTTGATATCGGCCGATAGTATGTCAATACACTAGGGTCAAGATTAGGTTTCTTAAGTAACGGTGTAATCACTGCATATTTGAAACATTTAGGAACAGATCCAGAAGTTAAAGATTAATAATTTCCAGCACAGTCGGCCCAAGAGTGGGCCACAGGTCCTTAAACAGTTTTGTTGGGGCGGCTTTGCTTGAGCTGCTGCCCCCGCGACCCAACTCCGGATAAAGCGGAAGAAAATGGAGGGATGGATGGATGGAGGATCAAATAAACAGGTTGTGCTTTTTGTTGACATTACGAGTTTTGTCAGCATGCCGAGAGAGATACTATCAAATTCTGTAAATCTAGGTAATACCTCAGTAGTGGCGCCCACCTCAATAGCAAGGTGCAGTGGCTGGGTTAAGGCATGTTGGGATATGTTTAACCTGATGTCTTCTATTTTCTTCTCGAAGTAATCCAGGAAATCTTGTGCTGTAAAAGGAGAGCGAACTACAGGTGGTTGTCCATGAATAAGTGCTGCCACCGTGTTGATCAAGAACTTTGAGTTATGCTTGTTTTTGTTGATCAAATCAGAGTAGTAAGTCCGCTTTGTAGCCAATAATGGATGCTTATAGTCTAAGATAGCATCACGCCACACAAGTTGAAATTTTGAACGACACCAATTCCGTTCTAGACCTCTTGCTTTATGCTTGAGGTCACGCAGATAAACAATGAACCAAGGTCACTGTGATTTGGAGGAGCGCGGTTTTAACACAGGTGGAGGAATCATGTCGAGTGTAGTTTTGAGCACTGAGTTTAAACTATCCACAAGTCTGTCTACTGACTGTGTATTTGTTAAATGTGAAGCTAAGACATCAGGCAGTCTAGCTTCGAGTTCAGTCTTAGTTGAGGAGTTGATGCATCGCCGTAGTGATATATAAGGTTGTTGTTCCACTAAACATGGCAGCGAAACTGTAAACTTAAGTGAGTGATCAGACACCACTGATGTAAGATGCATGATGTCAATATTCGTGACAGCAATAACACGTGCAACGACTAGATCCAGGGTATTTCTACTAATGTGCGTCGAATCACAAATGCATTGCTGAAATCCTAATGCATCCACAATTTCCATAAATGATTTGCAGAGGGGATCAGAAGGCTCATTTATATAAATATTAAAGTCACCAATGATCATAATGTTATCTACACTAGTTGACAAGCTAGAGATGAACGCACTAAATTCATCTAAGAATTCAGAATATGGTCCAGGAGGCCTATATATAGTGACAAATAATACGACTGAGGATAAACATAAAAACTGAGGAGAAACAGTGAGAAACAATCACAGAGGAAAAACAGTGAGGATAAACATTGAAACACTGAGAAACAGTGAGGAGAAACACCGAATCGCTGAGGAAAAACAGTGAGGATAAACACTGAAATATTGAGGATAAAGAGTGAGGAAAAACAATCACTGAGGAAAAACAGTGAAACAGAATAAACAGTGAGGAGAAACACTCAATCACTGAGGAAAAACAGTGAGGATAAACACTGAAACAGTGAGGAAAAACAGTGAAACACACAGAATAAACAGTGAGGAAAAACAGAGAGGAGCAACACTGAAACAAGAAAAAAACACTGAAACACTGAGAATAAACAGTGAGGAAAAACACTGAAACACTGACGATAAACAGTGAGAAGCAACACTGAAACACTGATGAAAAAACAGTGAGGAGAAACATTGAAACTGTGAGGAAAAACTGACGAGAAATGTTGAAACACTAAGGATAAGCGGTGAGGAGAAACACTGAGGACAAACACAAACACCGATGAGACACATTGAAACACCAAGGAGAAACACAACCACTGAGGAAACACTGAGAAGACACACTGAAAGAGTGAGGAGACACGCTGAAACACCGAGGAGAAACACTGAAAAACAGAGGATAAACAGTGAGAAGAAACACTGAAACACAGGAGAAACACTGAATCACTGAAGAAAAACAGTGAGGATAAACATTGAAATACTGAGGAAAAACACTGAGGATAAAAGCTGAAACATGGAGAATAAACTGCAAGGAAAAAGAGTGAGGAGAAACATTTAAACTGAGGATAAACAGGAGAAATGCTGAAACACTAAGGATAAGCAGTGAAGAAAAACAGTGAGGAATCACACTGAAACACCGACACAGAGGAGACACTGAAACACTGAAGATAAACAGTGAGGAGAAACACCAACACAGAGGAGACACTGAAACACTGAGGATAAACAGTGAGGAGAAACACTGAAACACTGAGGAGAAACAGTGAGGAGAAACACTGAAACACTGAGGAGAAACAGTGATGAGAAA